>NC_048437.1:14825117-14965609 GCF_004353265.1 Vitis riparia
AAAAAAAGAATGCAGCATTGTCCTTTTCCATGAATTTAATGTTTCTATGGATCTCCTAGAATGTAGGTAAACTTGAATCTTGAAGTGCGTACAAACCCTATTAACAATTGTTATGTTTTATCTTCACTTCTTTCTTGATAATTTAGTATTTTTCTTTTAATTTTTTAACAGGAAAGGGTTGGGAGTTTGACAGGAGGTATTGAGTTTCTCGAGCTTTGTGGGTTTGAGAGAACTGAAGATGGTGAATTCTTATTTCTACCTCAGGAGAAGGTTGACATGGCAGTCTTGAATTCAGCTGGATCTGTGTTGAACTCTGCAATGACAAACCCCTTCTTTGGAGTTTTTTCAAGTTGAAAAGAATGAAAAGTTCCAAGAAAAATTTGGCTATGGATGAAATAACGAACAACATAGGAAGAAAATATACATGTTCAACCACTATAGGTTGCCATGGTCTCATGCCTTATGCTGGCTGTATGTAGTGTAGGGATATTAAATTGTACAAAACATAATATATGGCTTGGAATTAATACGAATAGAAGCTCTATTTTATACTAAGGGTTCAAATTAAGATTTATGAAACAAAAGTCATTCATAGAATTTCACGCATTATAATACGATTTGCGTGAAGAACTTGTGCCATTTTCGTTTCATAAATTTCAAGTATTCTGATGAGATATGATCTTTGTGGAAGCTACTGCAGATAGCTGTATGTGAGATCATAGGCTGTTTCTCCATTTATTTTTTGGTTTGGAAGTTGGCTGGGTACTGGTTTGGCACTGTTGGAAATCCATCAATCTTCCATCATTAACCTACGAAACTCCACCACTTGGTCTCCTTCCAGTTCCAGGAAAATGTTGAGCCCTCCCTCAGCTGTCGGCCCTGGCAACAGGAAGACAATGCCTGGTTTAACAACTACTGGAGAAGCACATTTAAGTCTACCCCAAGCGAACTCCTCTTCTTCCAAGCCCAGCCTCCACCACGCTACAAGTGAGAAGCTGTCTTCTCTACAAGGTACCCCTCTATTCACCTCTAACCAGTCTATACCAGACCTCACATACTCATCATCCAACCTCTCAATCCCTTCCTGCACTCTCCTCACTAGGCTTGAATACTCTTCCTCTTTCAGCTCCCTCACGCTGGCTCTTGCGAACCCAGGGACCAATGCATTTCCAGCAAATCCCACCGGGGCTTGTGGCACAACCCTGGTTCGAGTATCCACCGGAAACAACATGGTCGAAATCTTCCCCTCTGCCATCTCCACTGCTATGCTCCTTGCCTTCCATATCTTCGCTGCCACAGCTTGAAAAGTGGTGCAGTTTTTCAACTTCCCATCCCTGAGGGCTGCCTTCTTTAAACCTTGGATGTTGATAGGTGAAAGATGGATCAGGTGAATCTGATCATGCCTCCCGGATTTCTCAATGGGGGCATCACTGGTTCCGCGGAGGGTGAATGGGCTATCTGTATCAATGGCTCTTGAGTACTCAAAATGAGGGTGACTGATTTGTGGTGGATTCCGTGCTCTGAATATGCTCCTATCCGGGTTCGGTACCACGACCAAGCCTTCGCCGCGAGTCAGGGAAGCCAAGTTCATCTCAAGATCATGAATGGCCACACCGTCTAGGATGCAGTGGTAATATCTTGATCCCAGGGCCAGGCCTCCACACCCAAACTGTGTCAACTGCCATCAATGAAAGAAAGAAGCTCAGCCTCAAAACACACTCGCATTGCTACAAACAAGACACATAAACCCTGAACCAGAGCACAGAAAGAACCTGAAAAAAACCCAGAGGCTTGTCTTTCAGCTCCAGCTCATCTTCAGCCTCTTCACGCAAGAAAGCAACCAACCGCTCGAACTCCGGCTTGGGCGCCATGAGCTCACCGAGCTGGCACAACGTAGTCTTGGTGGTGGCTGCAGCAACCACGAACCCTGCATTGTTGCAGTCGATCTCGAGCCGGTTACTTGCCTCCAGAGATGGCACCAGCCTTCCAGCCAAGAAGTCGTAAGACACGAGTACCTGGGATATCGCGCGGCATAGGCGGTGAAATGCCTCTGAGAGGCTCATCTGATTCGCAGGAGGATCGAAGAAGGATACTGATTCTTGGTATGCAACGAGGGTTAGGTCTATGTTTGATAAGAAAACACGCCGGCGCGGTGTTGGCGTCTCCGGTAGAACCATCATTCTCTCCACCAACTTCACGTCCTCCATTTTGTCCGCCGTATGTATGCACTTGTAAGTAAACGAGAAATATCATCTTAGAGAGAACAAAAACGGACGTTGTAATTGCCATTTTAAGTCGATTAACATAATTGCATCCCAACTTCAACCCCTTCCCTATCTTCATTCTTGTTTTTGTTTTTAATTTCTTTAAGAGTATGTTTGGTTATTAATAGCGTTTTTTCATGTTTTATTTCATTGTAAAAATTATAGAAGAATATCAAATATAATTAAAATTTATTAAAAATTTATATGTTTTTAAATTATTTAATCTTTATATAATAGAAAAAAAATGAAATAAGTTTAAAGAAGCTTATAAAAATAATTTATTAAGTTTAATTTATTTTTGAGTTATATGAATAAAATGATCAGTGAAAATTTAATTTTTGAAATTTAACCCTTGTCTTTTTTTTTTTTTGTCTTATTTTGATTATAATATCTTATAAAAATAACATTTTATTTGAAAACCTATATGTAAATACTTAAAACAGTAAATGATATTTATGTAAAAAAATGATATTTAAAAGAAAAAACTTAGATTCACAATTTGGGAATTATTTTATCCCTTTTAATCAAATATTTCTTTTTCTTTTTTATTTACTTTTTCTTTTCTTCTACTTTTTTTCTTTATTTTCTTTTATTAACATTTTTTCTCAAATTTTCTTAAAACCAAACAAAGCTTTTAAAAAATGAATAAAGAAATAAATTGTTAACACGGGACAATCATATTTTTAGCCCATTACTATTAAGGTTCAATGAAATAAGCTTCATATACATAAAAAAAAAAAAAAAAAAAAAAATTGAAATCAAAATATAATACAGATACCTGCTTGACTAGAAAGGATCAACTGAAGAAGCCAAACTCTGACACCTGTTGTTAAAGGTATTCACGCTTGGATCTCCATGAGCAGAGACATCTTTATATCCATCACAAAGCCAACTTTATTTGTTTTCTCAACGCCCATCACCACTCTACCCACTTATATATGAGTGCTGAATTTCAAATCAATATAATTTTCCTAAATTATAAAGTGGGTTTAAAATTATTAATAACGAAAAATGTTAATTAGTAATTAATGTAAATGAAGTCGTTTTCAGTAATAAATTAATTTGAAACCTTAATTACTGAAAACCTCCAACTCCATAATGCTTTCTTATTTCCTCATGCTACCAAGATTTAAGTCTCAATGTTAAAGAAGGAATTAAGTGGGCTCTTTTTGAAATTAATATCCTAGACATTAATGTTTTTGATTTTTACTCTAAGGGGTTGTTTGGTACATGAGAATTGGAAATGAAAATGAATGTTTTGTTTCATTCCTATTTTTTGTTGAATGAGAATGAATTTAGTGATTCCATTTTTTGTGTTTGGATGAACTTAGGAATTTAAAGTTGGAATAATTATCTATTTCCATTCTTATATTTGGTAATAATAGGAATGAGAATGCAAAAAAATAAATTGATAATACCCCTACACATAGTTTAAAATAAAATTTTGTTTTTATTTTAAAAGAATAAATCTTAAGAGTTTTTTTTCTACTGAATAATAAGACTAAAAGAATAATATATATTCAATAAGTAAAAATAATCATAAATCATATAACCCTAATATATAAATATTCAATTATTATTTTTATAAAGAAATTTGAATAATTTGTTATGATTAAGAAGTAGACAAATTTTGAGTAGTAGGGAATGTGACAATTTCAAGTTGTCAGGGTTTCTAATATAATATATAGGTGTGTGACAAGTTCAACTTGTCAGGGTTTCTAAGTGAATTTTCTTTTCGTTGTATTTGGTTCCCAAAAAATTTGAGGGAAATATGAGGAAAAGAAAATAGAGAGAAAGAAAAAACGAAGGAAAAAAAAATAGTTTTAGAGTCAATAAATTATTTTTATATTTTTTTAAAAGCTTATATCACTTATTTTCCTCCATAATATAAAGATTAAATAATTTTAAAATGTATAGATTATGTTTGGTTTCTAGAAAGTGCTAAGAAAAGAAAGAAAATGTTAAGAAAAATGATTTTCTTATATTTGGTTTCAATATAAAAAATATAAATAAAATAAAATATAATTAAAATTAGTTAAAAATCTATATATTTTTAAATTATCTAATCTTTAAATAGAAGAGGAAAATAAGTGAAATGAGTTTGAAGTAGCATATAAAATAATTTATTGATTTTAAAGCTATTTTTTATTTTCCTTCAACTTTTCCTTTATTTTTTTTTTCCTGGCATTTTCCCTCACATTTTTCAGGAATCAAACATAGACATAAATTTTTAAATAATTTTAATTATATTTGATTTTCTTTTATATTTTTCATAATGAAACTAAACATACAAATTGTTGACCAAAAGATATCATACATTGAGATGTGATTAAATAACAACCTACATAGAACCCAAATAAAAGTTGAGTGAAAAAAGGAAAAAAATGATAGCGATATCCATAGTTTTAAAAGATGCGCTTAAAGCACGCCTAGGCTCAAGACACAACCACTCTCTAGCTATAGTGTCTTGCTTGTGAAGATATGTACCTTGTTCAAGAGGCATACCTTGTCTACTTTGCTTTTTATTTTTGAAAATTCTAATTATATATTGAAATTTATATAATTTCATTATTTTTTTGTTGAATGTTTCTTTTAAATATTTGAAAATTTAATTTTTTTATTGATTATATTGGATTTTGAATCATATTTTATAAAATTGATATGCATATTAGGTCAGGTTTTACTTCACTCTAAGTTATATGATGCTTTTGCGCCCTAGGCACAGTTTGCGTCTTTTAAAACTATGACAATATCTATGTCATATCTATTCAACATAAAGAATGGCCCCATGAACTTTTTATTGTATCAAGAAATTTTGCAATAGCATTATATATGACAATAATATAAAAGGAGTATTCTTGATTGACACAACTTAAAGTCTTTGTTGTTGGAGGATTGGAGTAGACTAGTCACATCTCATAGTCGAAGGTTTTTGGGCAAACAGTTCAACCACAAACTCATTAGTGTTGCAGGAAATAAAAAATATTAGATTCACACCTAGGATTGTGACTGAACCAAATAAAGGCATGATCCATCTCAAGAACTATAAACAAAATCATAAGCTTAAAAGAATTGACATTTACCTTAAGATTATAACCATCTAGAAAAACTAACGAGGATATATTGGACTATATTTATTACATCTCTGGAAAAGTGTGGGAAGGACTTTGGGCTGATATATCCTTATCTCCTAGACTAGGATCAAGAACAACTATTCTTGATGAGAAGCTCTTAAAATCCAATTTGCCGCATCAGTCGACAACATGAGAAGCACTACCCGAACTATTAGAGCCTAAAATCAATGTGAAATTTTAATTAACTTGTATAAAAACAACAATATATACATTAGTGTTATTTTGTTGATGTATCTTACAATTGGAAAACTAAAAAGTCCTTGTTTTTGTTAATCAATTCTTATTTCTTCTCGACTTTTTCATCTTCCTCGACTAACTTTTGGAAAATGTAAAGACTACCGTGTACAAGTTCCTCTAGTTTGAAAAATAAAGAAATTCTTAAATGATAAGAAAAATACATTCGTTGAAAGACCTCTAAAACTCATTTCATAATGATCTCACAAGAAAAAGTTAAATGCCATTATTCATATATATATATATTTTAAAACAGAAATATTTTTAACAATTAAAAATAAATTTAAGATGTATATATTTTGAATAAAATGTTTTCTTAATTTAATTGTTTTTTTGTTTCTCTAATCAAAGAAGGAGAAGAATTGTGAATATATTAAATTTTTTGAAGATTTTATTATCTATGAAATCATATTTTCATGAAATATTCCTAGGAATTAGGGAATGCTTCAAGTTTTTTTTTTTTTTTTTTAAATATATTAATGATAGTAGAGAATTTGTTTTGGTCATATTACTACTCTATCACAGTGGTGGACCCGCATTTTTCACGTGCGCCCCCACTCAATCAGCGAGACTCGCTTTTATTTGGTGAAAAATCAATTTTGGAAAAGTCGGAGTCGCCACTTATTTTATTTTATTTTAAAGGAAAATAAAACAAGAAAGAAAAACCCTAAAAAAGTGACTCCATAATTTTTGGAAAAGCATGTCTTTGAAAAACCCGAGTCTAGGTCTGGGGATCAGGTTACTTATGGGAAGGTACCTCTAAGAGGTAGCACCCCTCTAAGCCCTAAAAGGTCTTTACTAACTAAATTGAGGAAATGTGACAATTAATTGGTTAATTATAGATACTTAAGTATGCTAGGTGATTTAAAAAAAATAAACATGTCTAACAAGAAAGTCTGATCATATGAGAGAGTCAAAGTAAGTACCTGAACGACCTCTCAAGCGCTATCATGAACATAAGAAGTTAGTTTGGAAATGTGATACAACATTTGTTTTATCCAAGCAAATCAAGCATATATCTGGATAGTAAGCTAAAGCGCCTTTATGGGAAACAAGGTTAGCCCAATAAAAAATTCAAAATAATCTTATGCATTCCACAAAGAGGAGGTACAATCAATCAAATATCAAACAGCTATATTGAAGAAAATATCATGGATGTCGGGCCCCCCAAAGCCCTAATTGATTTGCATGAGTTGATTCTATGAATTCCATTGTTTGGAATCATGATTTCGTCCCATGCTTGGGAAAAATCAAGAAAAATAGTTAAAAATCAAAGAAAACAGGGAAAGTGCATGCCTGAAGGAAAGTGGTAGCAAATAGCATGTTAAAATCTGGATTTTATACCTAGAAACTCCTAAGGAACTTTAAAGAACCAAAGTTATTTTGATGGAAAAAGGTTTTGAAATCCAGATTTAAGATGTATAAGATCACAAAATAAAGAAAAAATAAACATTAGGAAGAATATGATATGTGGCAAGGTGGCCACGCTAGAGTGGGACCAGGGGATATGACTAAGTTTGCATTGTTGGTGGTTGGAAGTGCTGCTGTTATTCTCTCTAAATTTTCCCTTTCTACTCTCTTGCATGCATTCAAATACCTTGCATCGCTGTATTCCTAGGCCCTTTCTGATTCTTTGAAATTCTCTGCATTCAGACTTACTTCCAAGAGCTTTGTCATTAATTCCCCGTATGAATCTCTGAAATTTGCTGAGAATTTAGTCTTTCTGGACTGCCATTTCTGATAGCTGAAGAACTGAAGGCTGAAGAATCATATCCAACTGGATTCAGTTTAGGAGGGAGACCATAGGTTGTGGTCGAAAATGAAGGCAGTTTCCTTTTTCTCATGCCTTTCTGTATGTCCATATTCATCTGTTAGCAGCCTGACTTCCTCCTCAGGTTTATGGTGTAGGGAGTTGCCTAAGTCTTTTACATGCAATTGAGCTGTCAGCGAGCTCTTAATTTTTTAGCTCATGACATAAGCGAACATTAAGCTATTGAGGATAAACTATCCTTTTCACGTCAACACGTTGATCTGCTTGAAGTTGCTCAATTTCTTTGACAAATCTCCATTTTCCGTGTCTCAAACTATAGTTCAATTTCTTTACTTCTTCTACCTCAGAACAAAACTTGCAAATTAGAATTCTCCAGCTGCAATTTTATATTAGAATTCTTTAACTGCCCCGCATTATTTTCTGAATCGTGTTTGGACATCACCACCTGTTTCAATTTTTGGAGACCAATTCCAGATCTAAAGGTAGAGCTTTCTATTTCTCTTGCAATTGAGACTGCAAATTCTGCAGATTCTGGGGAGTCATCTCAACTTGGATAGATAGCAGGTGTTTATTCCCAACATGGATTTAAAGTTGCACTCTCCTTACTTCTATCTCCAAGTATGAAAGCAACATTCTTGTAATCCCCTTCTGAGCACAAATTCCCATTCCCAATGACATTAAAGTTAACAGCAGTAGCCTTCATTTTCACAAAATCTGTTTCAACTTGAACATTCATTCTCTCCTTGTTATAAAAAAGAAAATTATGTTCCAAAATTCTTCGCGGACTTCTTTTCCAAAGTCTGAATGTGCGGTAGGATCACTATGCACAAATCTCAAATTACCATACTCCCCATTCTCTGATTGATCACCCTTTCTTTTGTAGTAATCTCATCAGGAACTGATTTTTCCAAGCTATAATTCACGGTATTTTGGCCCAGCTTTTAGTCCAAGAGACATAACTCTTTGATGGTCGAACTTCCCTTCAATCTCAGGCAATTCGTGAACATAAATTATGGAAATATCAACAGGCTGAACCATAGCACTAGCTTCGCTGTCTTGTCAGACTGAATATGGTAAAATTAATTCCTAAAGATGTCTCTTCTCTCTTCTATGCCTATTTTAGGCGGCACAAAGCAGAGGAAGGAGATATAATGGTTCGAATTTTGACTGATTCAACCCATTGTGTTTCTGGAACCTTGTTAGAGGAACTGGAGGTTATCATGTCTTGTCCTTCTTTCAGATTCAAGGATGCAATCTTTACTGCCAGCACCAGAAGCAACAGCAACAACCGCAACTACAGGTTCTGCTTGAATTGTTTCAGGTATTGTATCATCTGAGATTAAAAGATCTTTTGGAACTAGACAATTTTGATTATTGGATGGAGTATCATCTTCACCATTAGCACCACTAGCATTGTCACGGATCTGCTGATGGGTTAGTGCAGAACCAGAATTTGCCAAAAGTTGATTTGGGACCCTCATCTGGTGAGGAACTCGAAGATAATTAGCATGGTTAGTAACTTCTAGATGAGGATGCACATAAGGCTGAAAATAAGCTCTGGTTGCTGGAATGGTCATCCGGCATTACTACTGTTTCATAGGCTCTTTAAAGCTTATATGAATGCTGCAAATCTTACCAGTATTGATGGCAATCAACCAAGCTAGTGAGTGCAGCACTTCGTCTTTCATGACCAAATCAATCCGATAATAGGTCTGGAATCCAGGTTGGTCATTTCACATAAAGGACCAGTTTAGAAATAGTAACAGAGACCGTTAGCATTCTGTTCATTGGGCATGGGGTCATACTCTGAGCCAAGGTGATTCAGAAGACTGTCACTGGAAGATATCCTTCATAAATTCTTGGACTAAATCGAGGTTACTTATTGAATTATCCTCTCATAGGTTTGTAGTGCTCAAAGGTACAATAGAACTGACCAGACAGGGCATGAAACTAAATTCCATTTCCTTTATTCTTGTAATAGTTTGTGAAGTTTTCTGAATCAATGTTGTCCCACCAGGCTTCAAGAACTCGAGATTTCTTTGAACTTTGTTCAATATAAACTGAGGATTTATTGACGAGAAAAACATCACAAAGCCATGATCCTAGAAATCATGAGACACCATTCTGTTCAAAACAAAGTACCAAACCTGGCAGTCATGGGAAATTCTTTAATTTCCATCTTGAACTCTCATACTGATCTGAAATGCTTTTGGGAATTAGGAACGATGTCTCGTGAAAACCACTCACAACTGGTGCCTGCTGTAGTCGAAAATGTCGAACTGATCAGACATCAATGGTCGTCAGACAACCTGGCCAACTTTTCCCATAACTCTTCTAGTCATGAGCAGAAACGTTCAGTGGCTCACGTCAATTTTCAATGGCTTTTATATCAGAAGAACCTGTGTCTTTAGACTCTATCTCGGACAAAATAACACAAGCAAACTCCCTATATCCATTATCACCAGGAACTGAAGTCCCAATGAGGAGTGTATTGTGAACTTTTTGGCAATTGATTTAATTGGGACCTTGGAAATGAGCTTTTGCTAGCAAACTCTAATTGCATTAATCTCACGAATTTCTCAAAGGGCACGAGCATTTTTTATGATATGAGAAATGAGTCCTCTTTTGGCAGGCAACAGGATTTGTGTTGAAGAAAAGACACGACCAGCTTCAACCCAAAGTCTTATTATGAAAGTCTCCAGAATTGGATGAAGCTGGTGAATGATGATCATCTTCTTTTCATTCCCAAACCAGTCATCCTCTGTGTTCTGGCTGTATAGGAAACCTTTCTGATTGTAAACCTTGAACAGGGTAACGCATAACCTCCAGTTCTGAACTCCCAGGATACAGTTTCTTCATTAAGCCCTCGTCGTTTCTTCATTATTGATGTCACAGTGATTCGATTTGGGTAGTCAACTCAACATGCTGCATAATCACTTCTTGGGGAGGTGCTCAACTCATTTCAATAGTAAGGATATTTCCCAAAACATTTTAGGAAGTTATGAAGAGGTTTCGCATTAATAGACTCACTGTACCCCGTCAAAGTCATCATATATGCAGCAACATGGCGACCCAAAGATATACTTGCAATGGAAATTAGCAGCAAGTTACTTATGAAATAATTGTCATCAATAGGATTGAGTTGAATGCATGTCACATAGTTATTGTGTCTGAAGACATTAAGACATTCATCTTGCCCACAATAGTTTGGAATACATGATTCTGGCCAGAATATCTCTACTGACAGCTGCAGAATCTGAACCAAACCATTTCAAAAACTAGGTATCTCTTGGTCATTGATTAAACCATGTCTCTTTCTACCTCAGATCAAGGTGAATGATCTTCTTCTTATATGGAATAGGGAGTCCTCATGATAAGATCACAGTAATTATATATCTTCAGTAGGGTCATTACCAAATTGTAGAAGCACCTTCTGATTCACTATCTGAAGAAGTGCTCGGGTCCGAATCACTTGATGAAGAGCCTAAATCACAATTGGAGGTACTTGAACTACTGCATCCATTTACTCTTTAATCTGGGACTGAGAGAGCCATCTCATTCCAGGAATAATTGTCCAATAAACATGTCATCCTCAACGAATTTTGTATCAATATTCTCTTTTAAGGCATTCATTCCCTAATCCGTTCGACAATGATATTCTCCCTAGATTCTTCAATAATATATATTACTGCAGAATCTGACTTGGCTAAATGCTTCAAAACTTTAACAGATTCGGAAAGGTCAAATGCAACCTTAGATAGATTGCACTGTAGCATGAGTGATAGGAGAGACAAAGAACTTCATCTTACGACTGGATGACAACAACTTCCTTCTCATCAATATTTGTGACAGTATTCTGAATCTTATGCAAGATAATTCCTAAACCCTCTATTCTGAAATGTAATGCCTGCTTCATAATACTTTTCTAATCAAGCAACTCCTTCAATAGGCTTTCAAATCTTGAGAGAGGTTAGATGAGCATCGTCTAACATAGAGGCTTTGGCCTCGAAGATTTTGGCTCCAAAATTTACCTTATCCAATACTCCCATGTATATCACTGCACCAAGTCCTAAAAGAGTTGAGGACCTCAACAATCTGGTCTACAGAATCATCAATAGAAAGTGTGGCGTCATCAAAGTTGCTGACTTCAAATTTTGTGGAAGATGAAGAGAACGTATTCCTGTGCATCAGACTCTGAATTGTATGAAAACTGGATTGGACTTTTCTTTAATTGTGCAGATGATGTGACTAAAGTATCCTCCCTACTCCATTGAAATCCTTTGTCAGTCGAAGCTTTTGAGAGATGTCCTTCAAAATAATTGGACAATTGAATACGTGGGATGATGTGGCTAGACTTTGCAGTGGAATGTCTTCGCTTGGGAGCATGAGTAGAAGTAAGACATTCAGCAAGATGCTACAAAGTTGTATAAGCACATTTCCAATCGCCTGAATATATATTCATTAGGAGCGCCTCAGGATGATAAACAGGCAAAGATCCACATAATTTCTCGACCTTTTTGCGATGATGGAATGGCTTCCGACTGTGTCTTTATCCGAACTTGTCTTTTTGTCTTTGGTCCGGGCATTTTATGCCAAGGCGAGGTATTGTGTTGGAGGTCCTATTTCCTATACCTTGAGAGGAGCAAAAATTGAGCACGATGCTGATTCTATTTGCCGGATTCTTGGAGTGCCATATGTTGGATTGAGAATATATGAGTCTAAGGTGTGACCTACTATTTTGGAATTTGAGCCTAAAGAGGCCATTCAAAGGATATGTGGACTGTCAAATGCCCATGGGATGGGCAAGCCATCGGCATATAGCTTGACAGTCATCTGTAGAGTGGTCCATCACATGCTATGCTTCACTTTCTTGCCACAGGGTGGACATTGAGATGAGGTATCCTATTATGAGGCGCTCTTGATGGATTTGATCCTTAGTGGGAGAAAAATTCATTTGGGATATTTGATGATGATGCATATGATTGCTTGCTATGAGAGAGCATGGCTAGAGTATTCTCTTATGGATGCTCTCTCTTTAGTATTTAAGGAGGCCAACATAGACTTGAGAAAAGAGACAGACTTTGAGGTTCCTAGTATCAATGACACATATAATGATCAGTCTATGGGTAGGATGAAATTTGAGAAGACTCCAAATGGTTCTTGGATAAAAAAAGTAGAGAGAAGATAAACACAGGAATAGGTACACCCTGGAGTTGAGGAGGAGGCAGAGATTAGGGAGATGGAGGGTGGAGTAGACCCTCAAGGTGGACTAGACCCTCAAAGTGGCCATCAACATAGAGGGCCCGAGCTTGATATTCCCTCACTTCATACATATATTCCTTCCTAGACCGAGGGCATTCAGTTTGAGTCTACATTATCTGAGTCTATACTAACTATGCTGACTTTTATAGAGGGACCATCTACTTAGCCATCGTACATTGAGCCTTCTTTTTCTTGACCAGCATTCACCAAGCCCACCTATGTTGAGATACCACAGCCTCATGCACCTCTTGCTCCTAACCATGCTCCATGGATGGACTTATTAGCCCAGATTAGCTTTATTGGCACTCACATGGAGGAGCTTGCAGTGGTCACTGATACACAATTTTACTCTATGGAGGATAGGATGAACCAGTATTAGACTGGGTTCACTTCTCAATTTGTGTATCTCCAGTAGAGGATTGATCGCTTTGAAGATCACATAGAGTATAAGATTACTTGCATTGAGGATTGCATGGAGTGTTAGCATGAGAGGATGATGACCTCCTTGCATTCTGTGTTTCCATCTCTACCTCATCAGCATTAATTCATTCGATACCCCCTTGTTTTTTTTTTTCTTTTTTTGATGTTGCGAAAAAAGAAGACATTTTAGGATCTAGGAGGCTAGATATAGGAGACTCATACATGCATATCATTTTGGATCGTATATTTATCTTTAGTTTTATTGGACATATGATGTACCGGTCGATACATTTGACATATGATATATGATATGCCTATATTCTTGATGACTTACATTGGATGTTTCTAGTTGCAATACTTGATAACATGTCTTGATCATCTTGTTTTAAATTCTAAAATATTGATTGTTGATCCATGCTTGGTTTAACTTACATTATTGATTGTTGATCCATATTTAAATTCTTAAATATGGATGCCACCCCCAATTCTTGATTTTAATTGATTTCTATTATGTTCATGGGTGTGATTTTTTTTTTGGCTTATGCCTTATTCCTTTAGTTATTATGCTATCCATCCATCTGCTTTAGCTTTACTAGGTAACCTCCGTAAGCCTTGCTATTGTTCATATATGTTTTAAATCATTTTGGGTCCACTCATCCATGTTTCAACCCATTGATCATAGTATGAAATGGGACTTCACATGATGGCTCATGGATTTTGTTTTTGGAGTAGTGCTCTATTTAGGTTCGTTCACCTCTTGTGCATAGAATTGGGAACATGCTTTAGAATGTTGTTATTCACATAATATTCTGCTTGGGATGAGGATCTCCAGCTAGAGGAATCTTTTAGAACTACTAGTTGGGATTTTTGATGTTCTCTCTAAGTTTGATGGTCATAATGAAGCTGCTATTGGAACCCTATTGCAATGTGAATGACTTGTTGATTCACAATGTAAACCATTGGAACTAACCATTCTAAGCACTTCTCATCCAATTGCCTTAATTCAGTCACACATGATTCATACTTTCGTGGTTGATGTTGAGACCCAACTCTATACACTAAATCTTTTAATATCTTATTTATATATTTATCATTGAAGTTGCTTAAGGCAGGTTTCATCCAACATTAAGATCCCTCAAGATGACTTGTATTCCTACATGATGATTAGGAATGAGACATGTTTTTTTTTTTTTTTTTTTTGCATGACTTGGCTCCTTAATTTGTAAAGAAACTAAGATCAACTATCCATTGATTCTTCCTCAACTATTCCAAATGTAAGAGGGAATATATGGCCATCGACGTCAAGTGATGGTGCAATCAAAAGTTTCTCTAGATATTTTCCATATATAAAAGTACCTTTTATTTGTATTATTAGTTTATAGTGCTTAAATCCTTCAACACATGCCCTAAAAGCCTAAAACACAAGTATGAAACGTACAATCCAATGCGTGCTATCAAATCTTTATTAGTCATGAAGTTAATTACATCCTAATTCAATTGTCTAAAGATTAGGAAAAAGACATCATGTTCACCACTACCTATCAATGATGCGTCATTTTCTGTATTTTCATTATTCTCATTATCCTCCATATCCACAATATCCTTGACTATGATTATCTGTTGTCCAAAATACTAAGTTTAAATTACGTAGCAACTCTAGCCAAGAAAAACTAGAGAAAGAGTCAATACAACTTTTGTAGTACTCTGGGTATCATTCTCAAGTATTGACCTATGGAAGTTGTGAAACTAGGTTTAAAAGATTACTTTTTGCTAAATTCTTGAATTGGAAAAAAAATAAAAAATTGATTTGAATAAAATTGAATTTAATAAAATAAACCTTAAATAAATTGCAAAAGAGTGATTGATTTCTAATTCAAATGATTCAAGATTGGAGGTTCCACAATCCAACTTTGGGCATAGGGCCTAAAGTAAATTAAGGGTATAATTTTAATTACTCTTAGGGTATTCAGAATGTGGGGTCAAACAAATCAAGTTGAGTTCCACAACTCAGGGTTGCATTCTATCCTAACTTTTAATATTTTATTCTATTACTGAAATACCAAATAGATGAATGGGTATGAAAATTGGGTTTAGGTCTAGGAGTTAGGCCTTTACCACTCTCTATAGATTTGTCTTAGGGTAGATAAAAATAGTAAGACCTTAGATAACTAGGGATAAAAAATGACCAAGAATCCCTGGTGTCAAGGAAAGGGCTATTGTACCATCCCTTAATTCAAACTAATATTAGAGGATATTTCTATTTTCATCTAGTATGCCTCAACCCTTCATTCATTCCATTTTTAGTTCGATTTTACCCATTGTTTACCCTTGGCTTTAACCTTATATTTTCATGTTTCACACCCCAAGATGACTTTTTAGCCTCTCATGGTGGTAATTTCATTTGCACAATCCATAAAAGAAGAATAAATAACCATTCTTGAATAAAAGAAATTAGAAACAATTGATTAAAATAAAGATAAAAAATCGAGAATCTTCAATGTCATCTTCTCTCCCTAAGAAAATCTAAGAACATTCAATAATTCTCTAAACTCCTCAAAAAGAACTCTAATGACCTATTTATAGGCTAAGAGTTAAGCTGACACATGGCAAAATCCTAAAGAGTATGTAAAATCTTCTTTCCAAGTCAAGGGCTCTCAATAGAAGTTGTAAAAATTTGAGTCATGGGAGCCTTTAATGAAAAGATGTTGATTTCGTATGATGATGATCAATTTTGCATGGTCATGTAAAATATAAATGGATTGGCAGTATTCTAACATCATTATGGCACATTTGGCATGGTCGTGCAAAAAGTAGCATGTTTATGCAAAATTGATTTCCAAGCTGTTGCAAAAACAAGCTCTTTGGTCCATTTCGCATGATCATGCGAAAATTTCGCATGTTCATGCGAAACTGACTCTCCTTTGATTCCTTTCTGTGTAGTTTTCTTCAATCATCCATATTTGTACTAATAACGATATTTCTAATAATAGGAGTTCATAAAAAATTATCAAACACTTACTATTTATATGCTTGATATACAAAATATTAATCTTTTGATAATATGTAAATATTATCCATACACTTACTATCATAGCTTCATGATATAATATATTGTACTATAACTTTTGGTTACATGAATTTCATAAAGTTATACAAAATTAATTTTGTTCTATACGACTTCTAGCTATAAAAAAGTACATATTAACAACTTTGGCATAACCTTTGATTAGCACAAATAATATTAATTTTCTCATTTTCATAACTTCAGATTATGAATAATAATATTTATATAACTTCTAGTTATACAATATAAATTTATAATAATATATATATATATATATATATATATATATATATATATATATATATATATATATATATATATATATATATTGAAATCCTCAAACTTGATATGTTTTGAAATGTAGGCGAACTTGAAAAATATTTTGCTATGTTTTCATTTTCAATGCATGTCCACCAAAAACTTAATTAACAAGTCGATTACATTCACTCATTTTCACTTATAATTTCTTGTTTTCACTCATTTTCACTTATAATTTCTTGTTTTAGAATGTGTATTTTACAACTAATAACACTTATAATATACAAAATTAAAAGACCACCTATTCGAATTCTCAAAAAGCTACTCTACACGTGTGGGTGTGTCAAAATTTTGCTATTGATTGACATCTTTTTTCTTAATGATTTACTACTGCTTGTGTAGGTCATAATAAAGGAAAGTGACAAAAACACACAATATTGTGAGATAAAAAGGAGAGATACACAAACATGAAAAAAGAAAAAAAAAATATAAACTTATTTTGGTACCCTTGAACATATGTCTTAAATTTTTTATAATATTAAAATAGGCATAAAAAATATATAGGACATATTAGAAAAAGAAAGTTTAATTTAACTAAATACCAATGCAATATGACTTTTAAATGTAGTTTAGGTAATATCAAAATTGTTAGATCACATTCAAATGTATTCCGTGTTGAATTATTAGATAATGAATTTTAATTTGCAACCAATCTTTTTCACTTATGATATACTTCTATTTTTCTATTTTAATTATTAAAAATATTCTGGAAAAAAAAAAAAAATTTTCTTTTGTGAGTTATAGTTAAAAGTGTCAAGTAATTTTGAATTTTGATGGTAAACTAAAATTTTATAATTTTATAAGAGAAATTAATAATAATAATAATAACAACAACAACATAAATTAATAATTAAAATTAATATCATTCTATTACCCCAAGACTTTAATTTAATTTAATAATTTTTATTCATAAAATTATAATCCTATTTTAATTATAAAAAATAATTAGTATTAGTATAATATACATGTGTGAAGAATTAAGTTTGAGTATAAGGAATCTTTATGCTTTAGCCTAGTAAAATAAATACTCAAATTTAAAAGGAAATATATTAACATATATTTTGAAAGGTAGTGGTAAAATTGAGAGAAATAAATTATCCTGGATATATAATTTTTTAAGTATGTTTACTTAGTATATTGTATAAAATTACTTCAATAATAAATTAATAACTCAAGTGGCAATTAATTTTAAAGAAATGATTTTCTTTATTTTTGGTACAATAAATATATTAATACCTCAAGTATGTATTATTATGATAGAAATAACTTCCTTAAATTAGATAAACACTAATTTCCTAACTTGCAACAAAATTCTATGTACTTTCATTACTTCTTGACAATTATTTAAATATCTATAAATAATAAATAAAATCTTAAAAGAGTTATAAGTTGAGATAAACTTTTTAGGTAAAATATGTAGAAGTGGGATTTAGAAACATCACTCTTCCCACTAAACTGCTACACAGTTCCCACCAAAATATATTCTCCTAGTAAAAGCATTTCTTTTCACTTAAATCTCTCTTTGTCTCCCATGACACATCTTTGCAAACACGTCATCTGCAACTTCAAGGATAACCATAACTAAAGACTTGTAAGCAAATATAAAGGTATACATCTGCATTTCTTTCATTGAACCTCTCTTATTCTCTCTTCAACTAGATTGTCTACAATTAAGAGTTCTTTTTTTCTCGTTTCAAAGGTCAACAAAGAGTAGTTTTATTTTTATTATTAGATTTTCGTTTTCCTTTTTTTTTTTCTTTTTTTTTTTTTTTTTGGGGGGGAGGGGGGGAGAATTTTTTTTTGGAAGATTTTCTTTTACATTTTGCTTCCAATTGGTCTTTGTTTTTTTATTTATTATTTATTTACATTTCTTGAAAAATTGAGGAATAAGATTGTTCCTTTTGGCGAAATACGGATTAGAAAATGTAAGATAATAATGTTTTTTTTTTTTTTTTGGATTTTCTATTTTTTTTCTATATTTTTTATTTTGGCTGATTTTCATTTTTGGAGTAGGGGCCGGTTTCCGGAAGAGCAAGTCGCATGGGACGCATGGCAAAGTACCAATTTCCCATGCTGGTGGTTGAGACGGGACCTTTTTCTGAACAAAAAAACAGAGAGCAATTGAAGGTTGGTAAGGAGGGGCAGAGAGAGCCAGACGGGAGGAGAAAAAAAGAGCTAGAGGGAAGAAGAAGGACCGGGGGGCGGACGCATGGCAAAGGACCACCAATTTCCCATGCTGGTGGTTGAGACGGGACCTTTTTCCGAACAAAAAAACAGAGAGCAGTTGAAGGTTGGTAAGGAGGGGCAGAGAGAGCCAGACGGGAGGAGAAAAAAAGAGCTATAGGGAAGAAGAAGGACCCGGGGGGGTGGAAGCAACTAGAAATCTGACTCGGCTACTTGGAGAGGATTGCCTTCAGACGTCAAATGCTACAGGTATATTTTGGCTAATCTTTTAAGACGGTTTTGTGGTGTTATAACATGTTCCTGTTCTTCATTCATTTGGGTTTTGCTGAATATTAGCTTGGCCTCTTTTAAGTTCCCTCATGAAGATATCTATAACCATGTTTTGTTTCCCATTTAATACTCGTTTGATTTCGCTCACCCTCTATCTAACCACTCCACTAAACCCATTTCTCCCTCTAAATCACTTTCTTTAAAACCCATTAACCCATTTCTTCCAGCCACCTTCCATTCGTCCCACCTGCTGTTTGCAGCTCACCATCAAGAAGCACTCGTTTGAAGTTGCTGTCCACGAGAGAATCCTTAAAAAGGCCCCTGTTTTCCTCTACCACTCTCAATCCTTGCGGACCCAAAGAAAGCTGGAGACCGAATTTTGTGATGAAGTAGGACAGTGAAGAGATAGATAGGGAAGAGTACAGGAAAAAAGGTGATGAAAAATGAGGATGGAGGTGATTGTGCTGTTTGGCGGTGGTTGGTTCACAAGAAAATATTGGAGCTTTGTTCTTATGTATTGCTGTCTTTACATTCCTGGTTTGTGGCTGTGTCATTTCATCCTTACCTAGGTGCTGTTGGTAATCCTCCCGGATATAGAGACTAGGAGGCTCAAATGGCATTGGATGGAGGTCACTCTTAATCTGCTAGCTAAAGAATGGTGTCCCGTAGACCCACCAAATACAAATAACATTAATTTATGTGATGTGAATGAAAATATCACAATGCAAATAGGCCCACAAGTTCAATTCTCTCATATGCTTTTGGGTTTGGCTACTAGTACCTTTTTAGCTCACTTTTCCAACTACACTTACCACTTAGCACCTAGGTAACACGTTGCATGGCAAGCTACCAACCACCCTTCACCATTTTATTTATTTATTCCTTAATGTTTTAATATTAAAGTTAAATTCTCTCAAAATTCCTATTTCTTAATTTAATTTCTAATTCCAAGATCCCATTTTTTTACATTCACTTACTTAATCTTTATTATTTCCGACATTATTATTATTTTATTTATTTACTTTTCAAATTTCCAATTATTAAATTTAATTTTTAAAACTCTGACTCTCAATTAATTTTCAAAACTCTGTTTTCTTTCAGATTTAATTTCCAAAATTCCATTTCCTAAATTTAATTTTTAAAACTCCAATTTCTTTCAAATTTAATTTCCGAAATTCCGATTTCCTTCAAATTTAATTTCCAAAATTCAAATTCTTCAATTTAATTTCCAAAATTTCATTTCTTTCAAATTTAATTTCCAAAATTCTAATTTCTTTCAAATTTAATTTCCAAAATCCGTTTTCTTTCAGATTTAATTTCCAAAATTCTATTTCCTAAATTTAATTTTTAAAACTCCAATTTCTTTCAAATTTAATATTCGAAATTCCGATTTCCTTCAAATTTAATTTCCAAAATTCAAATTCTTCAATTTAATTTCCAAAATTTCATTTCTTTCAAATTTAATTTCCAAAATTCTGATTTCTTTCAAATTTAATTTCCAAAATCCAATTTCTTTTAAATTTAATTTCCAAAATTCCATTTCCGAAATTTAATTTTTAAAACTCCAATTTCTTTCAAGTAATCTTCGAGACTCCAATTTTTCAAATAAATTTCAAAAATCCAATTTTCTCTCAAATGGTTTTAATTCCAATTTGGTTTTCAAACCATTTTCTGCTCCTCTTGATTTTAATAAGCATGAATGAATTTTTCATAATTCCAGAATAATGGAATCTGTGATATTAATTCATGCAAAATAAATGGGCTTTGGTGGGGGCCCCACATAAGTGATTTTATAATTGATTGATTGATTGATTGATTTAATTGTCATGCATGATTGATTTTATTCTGCTCTATGACATGCTCGAAATTATTCCTTAATTGTGCACTAACCTCACTTCTGGATAGTGCATTGTGGCTCGTCGCCCAGGTACATATCTATTCCCATTCTGGTCTTTCTATATGCATGTTTTGATTCTCACATGTACATGATCATTCTGAGTATTCATTGATTCTCTCATCAATTGTCATGACTGCTACATTTTATTAGTAGAGACCCGACTTTAGGGATTTAGAGGGGTGTTACGGTCTTTATCGTACCTTCCCGATAAGTAACCTGACCCCCGAACCCGATTCGGTTTTTCGTAAACCACATTTTCCAAATAAGGAGTCACACTTAGAGTTTTTTTTCTTATTTTGTTTACCCTTTAAAATAAAACAAAAATAAGTGGCGACTCCAAGTCATTTTCTTAATAAATAAAAATCATAATTTTTCAAAACAAAAATCGAGCTCGCCATCGAGTGGAAAACGCATGAGCTGAAATGCGGGGTCCATAGTGCTGCATGTGGAGTTTTTTCTTTTATTTAATTTTTTTCCTCCTCGTATTTACTAGTATTGTAATAAGCTCTATTATATGTATTTGCTAAAATTTATGTTATCTTTGATTCCTAAAGAAATGTAAAAAAGAAAAAAAAATAAAAGCAAAGATTAAGAGAGTTTATTGTGTGTATTTATTTATCATGAAGTTGTTGTTTACTTCAATCCTTTATTTATAATGTTTAGAACTTAAATTAAGCAATTGATTTGGTTTGAGAAAACTTCTGTAAGGGTAGGAAGAAGGAGTCAAAGGGAACATGAAGTTTCATTTGAAAGAGTTTTGCAAAGGTAGTACCTAGTGGGAGACTCCAGAGGTGTAGTGGGCCTTTCATTTAATTGAAAAACCGGAGTGATAAAAAAATTGAATCTAGTAATTGTTTTACAAAATTTCATACATATTAGAAAATAATGAGACAGAATTAATAAAGATAATAGATCAATAAATTAAATTGATTTATAAGATTTTAGAAACTGGGCTTTTAAAAAATTTTGAAATTAAAATAAGGATTATGGAAATTAATTTTATAAATTATATTTGTGTAATAGTTTTTTTTTTTTTTTTAAATAAATGATTTATGAAATAGAATTTCTAATAAAACTCAATTTTAAAAAGGATTATGTTAACAATTTAATTATTTTTAAAATATAATGAAAATAAATTATGCAAATTTTAGAAAATTTATTTTCTAATAATATTTTTAAATTGTTTAAATACAGAAACTAGTTAATCACTGAGAAAAATTTATTCATAACCTTGTTAACATAAAAAAATGGGCCTTTGATTCATTAAAAAAGAAGTGAGATGATAGTCTTTTTATTAAACACAAAGGTCGGCAAGATATTTACCTGCTAAAGTATTTATTTGACTTTTGTTTATGAATTGATTATGTCAAACTAACACTAATAAATTATGAATGCTTAACATGTAGGGAAAGAAGTTTATATACTTGAGTTAGATGTGTTAAATCATGACCTCATGTGCATTAACAAAATATAACTCATTTTTGTTGTTCAACACATAAGAGGACACAAAATGGAAGGAAAGTTGGTACAAACCTGATTATGGAAGCTAATATGAGTATGGAGAATATTATAAGATCTCCACCTGTACAAGGCGGTGCGACACATATTAGACTTAACAACAACTTCACACAATGCATATGTTGAATTGGTTCAACTAGATATTTTGAAATGAAATCTTAAGTTTCTTTTAAGAATTGACAAAATTAAATCTATTAAAATATTAAATGGTTAAATCAATATGCATTTGATACAATCATTATCATACATTAAATACAATGGGTTATATTATGGAGGATATACTTTCTAGAAGTCATTTTTTTGGGAACTCTACTCATGTTCAATATTGAGTCCATGACAAAAAGAAAAATTGATATTCTCAATCACGATTGTCATTGTTACAATTAATCTTTTGCTATTAATAACAACAAATATTATTAAGTTTCTATAAATTGTAAAAACAATTGCGTCATCCATTGATACATAATGTAAGAAAAAGAATTGAGACTTATTTTTTGTTATATTATATGTGGAAATTTAAGTGTAAGCTTGAATTTGGTTTCAAAAGTTAATGATTTAGTAGTTGCTTGTATTTTTGTTAACATGTTATTACAAAAAACACTAATTTTTTTATTATTAATATTTCTTCCTCATTTGAGATTAAAACTAATTTACTAACAAAGATTATACCTTAATTTATTTCTACAATATGTTGAATGTGGTGCAAGAGACTACAACATGATATATATATTTTTTTTATGAGTATTGTACAATTTTTAACCTTATGAATTGTCATTCCTGATATAAAAAAAATATTTTTTTTATCTTAAATCTCAATTTCATAGACATAATTAAAATTAACTACTAGTTTCTTGATCTTCTAACTCAATTTCCCTCTCCATTTGTTGTGTTGTTGTCTATTAGACTTGAATGGTTGTTAGGTAGTTAGATATTTCTTCCCATTAAGGTTAGCTATAGTTTGAGCTCTACTTCTTGTCTTTGATTATATACTTAAGAATTCGATTTGTGAAATACGTCTTCCTCATTTTTTTTGTATATTAAATTAATTGATTGATCACAATTTTTTTTGTTTCTTTAAATAAATCTAGAAATACATAATTAAATTTTAAAAAATATCAACCATAGTGATAACTTATTAATATTTATATACCTAGTATGCATTTTCATTTGTTTTGTCTTATGTATGAAATACTTATTATGTTTTATTAGATTAATTGCAAATATTAGAGATTCAATTAATTTAGAATTTACTATGATTAGAAAATGGTGCTAAGAAGTTTTTCAATTAAATGAAGTGTTAAAAAATAAGTTTCAAGTATATTAAATTATAATAATGTATAGTATAATAAATAAATAAAATATTTTTCAAATATGAGATTATATTTATATTTATTTTTTTTTAAAAAAAATTTGTAATGTTGATATTTTCTTTTGTTATGGGATTACATATAACATATCGTGTAATAAATAAATAATATATTTATATAATATTTCTAATTAAATATTAAAGTTCAAATACGAGATTATATTTTATTTATATTAATATAATTTTTTAAAATTTTGTAATGTTCATATTTTCTTTTTGTTATGGGTCACATAAAATATTTTATATGATTTTATTTATTTCAAACAAAGAGAATCTGAATTTTTTTTTTTTTTTTAAAAAAAACCTTAAACAAATATGTTTTAGAATAAGTGACTAGCACTTTGATTACCTCACCTCGTTAACTTGAAAGTATATACCGTTGAGTGGAAAGCTTCCCCTCGTTGCAGTTCGATAAGGAAACTGTTCATACATGGTCATGCATTTGCCTCATTTTATTTAATTCAAACTTAGAAGATAGATTTCAATTTTATTTTATTTTTCTACACCAAAAGTTTTTCACGGATTATTTGGGAATCTTGTTCTCGGGTAGCATTGCAGAAAGAGCATTTCTCGTGCCTGCAAAGGCCTCCCGACCTCTCCAAATTACATTTTTTTTAAGGTTGTTCAAAAGAATCGATTGTCTCACCTAGTATCAAACATTCGCTATTTGATTCCAATAATTAGTTCATCAATTCCAAATTGACATAAATATGATCAAGAAGGAAAACATCTATAGATTGAGATATATCGGTAGATTTGATATTTGAATTTTAAGAATAATAATTATGAATTTTGGAAGTGTTTAAAGTTAAAATTGAATTAAGAAATATTTGATTTATTGAATAAAACCAATTTATACATAAATATAATGCATATGACATTACAATAGTCTTTGATATTAAAATGAAAGATCAATGTGGTTTCATCATATTTTTAGATGAAGGGAGCCCATATTGTTGAAGACAATATTTATTTAAAATACTTTTATTAAAACATGTTTTATTACATTTTAAATAAAAAATTAAATTAATTTATATAAAATATTTTATTTGAGATTTAATTTCTAAAATTTTATTAAAAATATGTGGTAACAACTTTTTTTATTAACATTAATTTATTTAAATAATTAAAATTATTAATAATTTATCTTATTAAATTAATTTTAATTTATTAAATTAGTAGGGTTTTCTCCATTGTCACTACTAAATTATAAGGTTTACTTATACATTATGCTTTGTCCTTAAACAGCTTATATCCTTCAATTTGCATGCAGGATGGAGGTAGATACTAATTAAACCTTGTGAAGCATGATCCTCTTAAATGGTGGGATACATGTATGGACAATCCTGTACACCAGCTCCAAACTCTTAAATCAAATTGTAGGACTCCCATTGAAATCTTCATTACAAAATCTTCCATATCCTTTTCCTCTATTTCTATAGGTTCAGATTTGGGTTCAGACATGTGAGCATTTAAATAATAAGTTCACACTTCTTATATGTCCCTTCTAATTGGTTGGTTAGACCATCTTTGATAATTGACATCGATACAAAATTGATATCGATACTGGAGTATGATTATGCGCCTATGTGTGAATACACACACCAAAAGACTAGGGAATCACCACAAAAATATGAAGTTTGGCTAGAACTCTTTATTAAAACTCATCTCCTACTGCCAAACAATTATCAGTAGCTAAATTTCCTATATATTCTAAAATTTGGAACAACACTCCAAGCATATATATAGGTGGTAAGGATGCCAAACATGGTGTGATTGTTCTTCATTTATCTTATTTTTACTAACACGAATATATAACAAGAATGTAAGAGATTTTTGCTTTTTGTTTTTGTTTTTCTATGGTCACCAACGACCCCCCGAATCAAAGTGTTCTTGTTGGTGTAATTGTTTTTGAATTGAATCTGCAGAGAAAGGCAAAGGAAATGGCTGATCAGCAGCCACAAAAGGAGGCTGAGAGATGAGAGTTGTGGAAGAATATACACTAGCGTATGGTAAATTTTGTTCTTGTTCCTGTTGTTGTAGCCTTTGCTCGGAACGATGTTGCTTTGGAATATTGAGCTTTTCCCCTTCAATCTCTCTGTACTTGCTGAGATACTGTTTAAGTGGAGATACGTAATCCTCAAACCCTAGAGTTGTGATGGCCCATATGATATCTTCGCCATTGATAGTCTTCCTCTTTTCTCGTTGGCATTTATCGGATGCTTCTCCAGTAACAAAGCTAATGAATTCGGATACGCATTCTTGCACCGTCTCTTTAGCGTCTTTTGAGATTTTCCCGTTCCCAGGAATGACCTTTTTCATGATTCGCCCGACGTTGGCGATGGGAAGAAACCGATCTTGCTCCTTGTTGATGCTGTTGCTGCCGCTGCCGCTGCTGGATTTTAGGCAAGGGCTTTCTGGGTTTGTGGTGGTAGGAGCATTTGCATGACTCTCATCATCTCCCATATAATCAGATCACAAAATTATTTCTAAAATTCTAATTGAAACGTGCGTGGAATTTTTGTGGTATCGTAAGCATGCATGCGGCTTAAAATAAATGGTTAGAGAGGCATGAAAATAGGCAAGCAAGAGGGAGGCAAAGGGCTAGCTTGATTCTCTACCTGTTTTTGAGTCCATGGGACTCGCTCAGATCTAGTTATAAACTGTCAGGACCCAGTTTCATTAACCAACTTCTATTCATTTTCATTACTAATATTTGTGCCCATGGCATGGAATACCTACCTTATTCAAATACCACCATTTCATGTAAAAATAATTACAAAATATGAATTATTTAAAAATAATTCAAGTTTCACACTTAGATAAAAACTTGAAATTTATATTTTATAAACTTGGGTTCTATTTTGTGGTTTTTTTTTTTTTTTTTTTATGTGTATGAAAACACATTTTTCGAACAACCCGCACATATTATCCTTTCAGTAATGTTTTCGAATTTCACTATCCCATTATGTCATTAACTTTATGCAAATATGGATGACATTTAGCTTAACTCTATATATTTTAATAAAAATATTTAGCTTAATTATTTATATTTAATCTTTTCATTCATTCTTATATATTTAATGCCTTTCATTTACATAACAATTTTAAAATTTCTTTTTGTAGATTGTGAAATCTATAGTGATTGTTTATAATTTTGAAATAGTGGTATTTGACCAAAATTTTGACCGGATGAAAATGCAAATTCATAGTTAAGAAATTAAGTAAAGGGTTTCGCTTTTATTGGTGGGAAAGGCACGTTAGCATTAGTTGGGCGATAAATCACTCATACCCTTTTTCATTTTTATTTTTACTAAACACATGACTCAATTTGGAATTAGAAGAGTAAGAATGGATGCGATTTACTGTTCCTATGGAAATGTGGCACAACTAATTACCTTATGGATTGACATAAACCCAAGCAAAAAACTCGTTGGTTGTGTAAGACTAAAAAGTATGTGTATACGCATCTACATATATACACATATGTGTATATATATGTGTTCCACGCATGTCCTAATTAATTATGTGGTAGCTTGCTCTCTTTACAACACTTGTCATTGTAATCAATAATTTAGGGGCCATTTTTTAATATTAATTTTGCGGCACTCAAGGTCACAATAAAAGTACATTTGTATCATGTGAATTTCTTTGATACGAATTTCAATTTTGAATTGCTCGCATTCATCATAAACTTTAGGTGTTTCCCAGCACTATAAGAAAAAAGGTTAATTAACCATGATGCTTTTTAAGTGTCAAGAAATACATTCAATGACGTTTCCCCAAAGCGTCATCTACTAACCTATCATAATAAGTATTTGCCTACAATGATGCTTCTAGAAATCGCCATTGAAAAGAACCTTGATGCTTAAAAAAGTGTCATTGTTAATTATATCAGATTACATTGACACTTTTATAAGCGTCATTGTTGAGTAGAAGAAACTTTGACACTTTCTATAAATGCCATTGTTTAGCGGTTTCAAATATCGAATTATAATGACACTTCTAGAAAGCGCCATTGAAGAGAATTGCTCTCATTCCTTGACACTTAGTAAAAGCACCAAGGAAAATAATTGTTTAATTTTATTTTTAATTTAATAATTTTTTCACCTGCTATTGAAATAATGCACACACATAAAAAAAAAAAAAAAGATTATTAAACATTATTTTTAAATAATTAATATTATTATGAATTTAATTTTTTTAAAGACAGTTTGAACAAAAAGAATTATGATATTTAATCTATATTTTTCCTATGATTACTTAAAATTATCGATATGATGTTACTAAAATGCAAAAACACTCAATTTTTAGCTTTATAGCAATTACTTTTTCTTAATCATAATTTTTATTTTATCAAATACAATGGTTTTTTTCCGTAAAATATTATCTCCATTTAAACTATTTTTTTAATATTTTTTACAAAGTAGGCAAAGAGAAGAAACATATTTAGGAGCTAGACCTATTTTTGGTCAACTTTGAGGGTAATTTAACTTTATATATATATATATATATATATATTTTACTTTTATCTGAATTAGGATATTTATTATGTATTTTTCTATAGAATTCTCTATATTATCTCATTGAAATTAAAAAAAAAAAAAAAAAAAAAAGAAGAAGAAAGAAAGTCAAATGCTCACATTTTTAAGTAAACTCTATTTCTTTCTTTTTTTTTTTTTTTAAGTCATGTTAATCCACATGTTTGTTTCAAAATAATTTAACTTTTATATCATTTATTTTTTAATACATTCATTAGTGTCCTTTTTCCTTTTTTATTTATTATTTTTTTTTATATAACAGAAAAGTTACATGTCTACCACAAATAAGGTCTTAAATTTATATATATATATATATATATATATATATATATATAAAAGTTGACTTAAGTTAAATTATACTTTAAGTTGACTTAAAACTCATAACTTAATTTTTACTTTAAATATTAAGATTGTTTGATAAAATTAATTTAAAACTTATTCTAAATCATCATATTGACATATTTTTCCTTATAAATTATAAGTAGAGTAAAGGGGGTAAAAAAAATAAAAGAAAAATATAGACTTATTCTTAATTTTTTTTACTTATTACTTAAAGTTGTTTTTTAGTTTAAGTCATACCATTAAATTATTTTACTAAACATACTTAATTTATTTAATAACTTAAATTAAGTTATTAAGTCACATTAAGTTATTAAGCAAGCTCACCAAACACCCACTCATTTTGAGCTTAAAATGTATGACTATTTTTATATTTATCTTCCTTTCTCATACATTTACTTTTTTTTTTTATCATGAATTTATTTTTGTAATTTTATTTCTCTAAATAAATTTGAAGGATTAATATTCACTTATATATATATATATATATATATATATATATATATATATATATATATATATATATAATTAGGGCAAATAAGGGTAAAAAAGTATAAGAAAAATATAGACTTATTCTTAATTATTTTTACTTATTACTTTAAGTCATACCATTAAATTATTTTACTAAACATACTTAATTTATTTAATAACTTAAATTAAGTCATTAAGTCACATTAAGTTGTTAAGCAGGTTCACAAAACACCCACTCATTTTGAGCTTAAAATGTATGACTTTTTTTATATTTATCTTCGTTCCTTTCTCATATATTTACTCTATTTTTTTTTTTAAAAAAATTATCATGAATTTATTTTTTTAATATTATTTCTCTAAATAAATTTGAAGGATTAATATTCACTTATACATACATATATATATATATATATATATATATATATATATATATATATATATATATATATATATATTATTTTTCATGGATACATTACTCAATTTTATTTTTCAAAATAGTTTTGAAGGCTTAATTCATTTTTTTTAGTTTAACATTTTTAATGTTAATATTCTTTTAAAGTTAAGGTCTAATTATTTTTATATACTTTTAAAATTTTGTTTCTTTTTAAATGGTGATAATAAGTTCTATAAATTGTATATTCATTATTTACTTATTTTATTTAAATAAAAGAATTATAAAAAAATTCAAACTTTTTCGTTTTTCCTTACTAATTTTTTCAAAGTTAAATTCATTTCTTTCAATAGTGTAATTGAGGTAAAATTATTTGGTTATCTTCTCATAGGTGATATTGCATATAATAATAAAAATCAACTACTAATCTACCATGAAAATCAAATAGAGTAACTAATTTTAATTATATTTGATTTTATTTAGGCTTTCGTTCCAAGAAAGCAGTAAAGATAGACAAAAAGTGTTAAAGAAAATAATTTTCTCATGTTTGGTTTCATCATGAAAAATATAATAATAATAATAATAATAATAAAATATAATTAGAATTTGTCAAAATTTTATATATTTTAAAACTATTTAATCTTTATATAATAGAGGAAAATAAGTAAAATGAGTTTTAAAAAGTATATAAAAATAATTTATTAAGTTTAAATCTATTTTTATTTTTCTTCTCTATTTTCTTTTCTTCACATTTTCTCTCAAATTTTTCATAACACAATATGGTCTTATATATTTTTTTTAAAACCAAATGGGAGAAAAATCATTTTTCTTTAAAATTTCCTTTTTCTAACCAAACATAAACTTAGTAAAAGGAATTCCAAGCAGATTTTTATATAGACTTTAAAACAAATTATTCCTTTTAATAAAAAAAAAAAAGAAACTCTAAGGCCATGTTTAGTTGGTTGGATATAGTATAAGATAAGATAATAGAAGAGATGTTATATTCATGGTTGATGATGAGATAGGATAAGCTATCTCATCAATATAAATAAGTGGTGAGATATATTTTTCATCTTTTTTTTCATCCATTTCACATGAAATATATTAATACCACAATAAGATATGAGATATACATATATCATGTATCAAAAAATTATTTTTTATCAATTTTTTTTTTAGTATACTTATTTTACAAAACAATTTTTTTTTTTAATTTATGATTAAAAAGGAAAACTAAATATATATATATATATATATATATATATATATATATATATATATATATATATATTTATAAAATAATATTCATATATGATATATAAAATATTTTCATATATTAAGTAACATAATATAAAAAATTATTTGTAAAGTTCAAATATTTTAATCATAAATATTGTTAAACATAAAAAAAATAAATAAAAATATTTGAATGTGATATAATTTTTATTTTAAATGTTGAAAATAATATATATTTCACATTATTTTTTATTCATTTCACAAATTAAATATACTATAATATAATATTATAAAGAACATCTCATTAGATATGCTATAAAATGGGATGTAATATTCTAAAATATACATATCTTATCTCGCCAACCAAACGTTGCTTAAGGTTATGTTTGGTTGGCCGAATATAACATGGGGTAGGATAAGAGAATGAATATTATATCTTATCTCATGTTTGATTGATGATATGATAACATAAATTATCCTATCACTTATCACATACTATATTCAACCAAATATAGGATAAGATAAGTGGTAGGATATACTATTCATCCTCTTTTTGTTTATTTGTTCTCATCTAAAATATGAGATATGTATATCACATGTATCATAAATTTATTTATTTTTATCAAATTATATATATACTCATTTTGCAAAACATTTTTTTTATTATAAATTAAATTTATGGTTAAAAAAGAAAAACTAAAAAAGAATAGAAACTACCATTAACATATAATTATAAATTATTTTTATATATTGAATAACATAATATGAAAACTTTTTATTTATAAAATTTAAATATTTTAATCATAAATATAGTTAAATATAAAATAAATTTTAATTTTTTTAAATAAAAATATAAGAATGAGATATTAAATTTATTTTAAATGTTAAAAATAATATATATTTCATATTATTTTTTTTATTTCACAAATTAAATATAATATAACATATCTCATTAAACACATCAATCAAACATAGCCTAAAACCTTTTTATTTTCATAGTATTGGTGAAGCAATTGATCCCCTTTGTAATACTTTTATTTTTAAATAGTATTATCAAATAAAAAAAGGATTATTAAACTATTATAAAATAAAGTGAGAGAAGAAGAAAAGTAAGAAAGAGATAAATAGAATGCACGAAGAAAAAAATTAGAATGTAGGAAGATAACATAATGAATTTTCATTAGAGGTATCTCCCTTTTATAAAGAGTCACAAAGAGATATACATCAATATGGATGATCATCCACAAGTTCCCATAATTCGATAAATTCTCATATTTTATAACACTCCCCCTTGGATGATCATAAGAATATGCCTTATTAAAACCTTACTAGGAAAAACCCTATAGGAAAAACCCTAGTGAAGGAAAAATAGTAAAATATTCTTTTGGATTACTATAACTACCTCATTAAAAACCTTACCAGTAAAACCCAATGGGACAAAACCTGGACGAAGGAAAAAGAGTGCAATGTAGTGATATTCTTATCAATTAGCTCCCCCTCATGTTGACATGATTATATTTTCTCTAATAGCACAACATGGAGATCTTTGAGTCAGCATGTATTCCAATGAGCTTCTTAAGTATTGCAGTTGACAAAGCCTTTGTGAATAAATCTACTAAATTGCCACTTAATCTTATTCATCGAATAACAATTTTATCACTCTTCTGGAGTTAATGAAAGTAAAAGACTTGGGCAATATATGTTTGATTTCATCACCTTTAATGTATCATTCTTTAATCTGTGTAATGCATGCAAAATTATTAACTCAGTAGCATTATCTCTAATGGAGGGTAGTCCACATGTTTCCATTATTTGCTTGATTGATCTCCACGATATTGTTGTACCACCATAAATAAATACATACCTCATTTGAGATTAAACTTTGTGGGTGTTTGAAAGATAGTCAGCATCTACATATTCAAACAATTAGGATTTTTATCCTTTGGAATAACATAGACCCATGTTATTGTAGTACATGATTAATTTTATTCCAATGTCTTTGAGTTGGTGTAGAACTATATCTTGCAAGTTAAAAGGAATGCAATATCTAATCGTGTATAATTTGCAAGATACATCAATGCACCAATAACACTGTAATATGGTACTTCTAGACCAAGTAGTTCTTCGTTATCTTCTTTAGGACAGAAGAGGTCCTATTTCACTTCAAGTGAATGAACTATCATCAGAGAACTTAATGGATGTGATTTATCCATATGAAAGTGCTTTAAGACTTTCTTTGTATATGTTGACTAATAAACTAATATTTTTTTTTGAAAAGTACTCAATCTGCAGGCCAAGGAAAAAATTTTGTTTTCCAAGATCTTTCATTTCAAATAGTCAACTATTTTTGTAAGCTCTTCAAAAGTTCCAACAAAATTCAATGTTCCATATATACTATAATAATTACAAATATTCAACATAATGAATATGCATAGGCAAATAAGGTAATACATACATACTTCTCATTTCAAATATTAATTGAAGTGATCATAGATTGCTTAATCAATACAAGGATCTTTATAGCTTAATTGAGTATATGCTATAATGTTTTGAATTAGTTGCTTCAAACATTTGAAATCCTTCAGGGATTTTCATATATGTATGTTATTATCTAAAGATCCATGTAAATATGCAGTAATGAGGTCCATGAGACACAAATCTAGTCTTTCTAAGACTGTTAAACAAATTAGATATCTAAATATGGTTGCATCCATCATAGGAGGATATGTCTTCTCATAGTCAATACTAGGTTTCTACGAGAAACCTTGAGCTATGAGTCACGTTTTATATCTTGTGATTTCATCTTTCTCATTACACTTTCTTATAAAAGCTCATTTATATCCAACAAGTTTGACAACTTCAGGCGTCTGGACTATAGGTCCAAATACTTCTCATTTCTCTAATGAGTCTAATTTTTTCAGGATGTATTCTTTCCAATTTGGTCAATCTTTTCGATGTTGACATTCATTCATAGTTTCTACTTTGGGATCCTCATCATTTCTTATGATGTCAATAGCTATTTGGAAAGAAAATATATTGTCAATGATAACAATCCCATTTTTCTCCATATATAAGTAAATAATTGAGATCTCATCAATATCAGGTACTTGTACCTTTTTAGGAGCTAATTGTAAAACATATGCCTCTTATAGGGCTATTTGTTTAAACTATGCCTCTTGCGGGGTTGCTTGAGACTAATTAGTCATTTTAATAACTCACTTTATAAGCAACTTCTTCAAAAGTGCCACATTTTATATATATTTCCTTGTGTTTTCCTCTTCTAGGGAATGTGTTTGCCTTTTCAGGGTCTACCATGCTTCAAGCGTGCCTTAGACTCATTATTTAATTATCCTTCAGGGACATCAACGCATTATTTAATTGTCCTTCAGGGACATCAATTCGTACTGGAATTCTAGGTCAATGAAAATGATTTTTGTCACTTTTCTTGCATCAATGAAAGCATTTAGTACTTGATTTGCAAGTTCTTTCAAATAAATAATCTTTTGAACTTCCAATTCACATTGATTAGTACGATGATCAAGATAAGTTAAAGTCAATGCATTCCAAATAATTTCACATCGTTCTTCTAGAATTGGCTCTTCTCCCCCTGATTGCTTGATTTTTCGTCGTATATTGGATCAAAACACAATTTATAGCCTAATTCACTATTCTAGAGTAAGTACTTGTACCTGAACAAAAAGTGGTTTTAGTACAAACTACTATAGTATAGTGGTTTTTAGGTGTCATCCACTAGGATGGATTGTTCTCAGTAATTAAGACTTGAATGAGAGGAGAAGAAATAATTGTGATCAAGTGAAATTGATTTGAAAATTCATGGTGAAAAATCAATTTAACAATGGTTTCTAATTGAGAAGAACAATAAAATGTGAAAAAGAAGAAAATTAATAGGAAATGAAATTCTCAAAGTTAGAATTTTCTAGAAAACAAATTCCATGGTGAATAGATGTTGAGATATAATTTTCATCAAGTTAGATTGAAAACCTAAATTTCCATCTAAATCGATTTTTGATTTAGCTTTGGATCTAGATCTAATTTCTCTTCAAATTAGGTCATTTAATCCAAGAGATCAATTCAAATCATATATTCAATTCATCTTAAATTATCTTCCAATGATTCACATAATGCAACTATTCAATCTCATCAAATCTAGCTTTAAGAATTTAATGAATCTACCTAGTTTGCATTGTAGTAATCATCTAAGATAATTTGAAGAGAAAAATCTTGAAAATTCAATTAATCAATCAATTGGATCAAATTACCTTTGCAATTAAAGCTCATTTCTCTAATTCACCATAAATCTTGACTCTAGATCCTCATTCCTTCAATAAAAACAAGATTTAGCCACTCATGCTTGGCGATTTGGTCTCACAAGGCATGTTTAGCTAGTGAGAAAATGAGAGAAAATGAAGGAAAATCGAGAATTATATTGAGAAAGAAAATATGGAAAATTTTACAATTAGAAATGTCCAAAAAAAACTCCTTTTACATGAGAAATTCAAGTTTCTATTTATAGGCCAAGGTCAAGTGGACACTTGGCAACCTCTCATTGGTATTCTATAACCTTCCAAATTTAAAGAAATCTGAAAGTTTAACATTTCACATGAAATTTGGACATTTCGCATAAGATATTCACATTTCGCACTATTGTGTGAAATTCTAAGGTGAGTGGTTGCTACTTGTTGAAACATTTTCTGGACCATTTCGCATGAGTGTGCAAAATCAACTTACATCTTTTTTAGCTTGTAGCCACTTTTCATCTTTTGGTTCATTTCGCATAATCATACGAAATTTTTACATGATCATACGAATATACAACATTTGGTTTTTAAGCTTCCATTTCTCATTTCTTCCATTTCCTTCTTTTGATTCCACCTTAACTACCTCTAATTAGCTCAAATGTCGGTCCAAACCAATTGCATTACTGCTTTCATTATGCATTTGGATCATCATCAACATTATTTGTTCTCTTCAATTTGATTCATCTCTTTTGTCACCAATTTATCAAATTTATACCTTGAAATGACTCCAAAACTTCATAAAACTTGTTAGTAACTCTTTACAAGGGCAACAACATGTTAATTGAGTGTTTTAGGCATAATTACTACTCAAAAGATGTGAAACTCGTGAGAATTATTATCTAAAATATGCTCTTTTTGAGTAGTAATCATTCCCCCAAACCAACATATTGCTAGTCCCTTAGCAATGATATGACAAAAAGAAAGAAAAACAATACAAAAACAAAAAAACAAAAATCATAAGTCACATAAGCAAATCATTTGAAAAAAAAAACTTTGAAATTTCCATAGCATAAATGGTTGATAAACAAGCACACCCTATAGGTATCAACAAAATCTCAACTTATTTACTGTCTCTAATAGAAAGAATATCATGCAAATCAAGGTATCAAAAACATATTCATCTCCATTCCCCAAACAATCTTTCCAAACAAGTCTTGAGTGTAATTAAGCTAGCCCCCGAATATAGTACTCAAAACTAATCATCCCCCTAACCTAGATCAATTTATCTCAAACAACAAAAATCACTCTCTCATAAGTCAAGAACACACCTATCTTTATTTTATTATTATTATTTTTTTCAAATGACTTATTGTAGGAGTGCAATGCTAAAGGTATCTCCAAGTATATGGTCCATGTAGCAGGGATTCATCGATGACTCCCAACCATAAGACATAGGGCACCAAGTTTATAGGACTATTTAACCAGCCACTAACTCCCTAGACTTCACCTCGGACTCCTCAAATTGGGATCCAATACCTTAGTCCCTACAATTAAGCTCATGTTCCACCTATCCACCCATATAACGAGCATTGAGGTCGGTGGCTCCCAACCAAAATGGCTTAGGGTACCGGGCTTCAAAGACCTTTAGGCCATATACCCCTTGGACCTTGCTTAGGTTTCAAGGCAAGCATAACTCAACCTTTTTATTCATCAACTTTTTTTTTTTTTCAAATTGGGCACATTGGCCTCTTTTTAAGGTGTCTCAACTCAATTTAAGAGTAATCAATATTACAAGACAATTAGAATCAAGGCTTAAGGTTAGACTAGTTTTTCATTTTATATCTAGGGTCTAGAGTGCACAGTATGTGTCAAGACTCAAATAGAAATAACCATTTGGAAAATGAAGACTTCAAAGTCAAATCAACTTTAATTCACATAACAAGTCTTCTAAGATCAAGCAAATAAGCTGGTATTCTAAATCAACTTTTTTTCAAGTTAGGTTTGCTCATTCATCAATCACAAATGTTATAGTCATCCTAAAAAAAAATTCACCAAATAAGTCACAAATGTGATTTATGAAAAAAAAAAAAATTCTAGAAAAACTAACAAAACTAACAACATATTTCATTTTCTTCATTTTTAACCCACCCGAAACCCAACTTGTATATTGTCCTCGTGTGTAATGAAAATATAAAAAGAAAGGAAGGGAAGATACCTCAATCTCTCATGAATTTCAATTTCAATAGTAAAACAAAAATAAGATCACACATGAGAATTGTTGGATATGAATAACATAAGAGAAGAAAATATAAAAACAAATCTATTAAAAAACCAAAAAACTATGTTAGAGACATAATGTGTGGAGTAAAATCAAGGTATAGATGATGACAATGTCCAAAGAAAACATGATTTCAATGATAAGTCAATGATTCACATGGAGTTTTTAAAATTTCACAAAAGTGTGCAAACTAGACAAGAAGGTGAAGTGTGTTGGCACAATCATGCGTATTGGTCAAGAGAGTTCTATCTTATTGTAGCATTCAGCTGAATTTTCACATGGTCATGTGAAAATTTGCATGATCATGCGAATTGGTCTAGAGGCTTAAAATTGTTAAAGTCATCCACGTTAGTTTCGCACAATCATGCGAAAATTTTGCATGATCATGTGAAATGAGATAGAGACTTTTTTTTTTTTTGCATTTTCAAAACTATGAAAACTCCCTTGTTTTTGGCATGAATTCCCCTATTTTTGCATGAATGTGCAAACTGATGATGGGCCATTAAAACTCCTTTTTCCTTACTTCATGCATTCCATCCATCCGGAAAGTCCTTCAAAACCCAAATCAAAGAGTTGAGATGGATTTATTTAATGGAAAATAAAAGAAAAATGAAAAAAATCAAAATTCAAAGGAAAGTATAGAAATGAGAAACCATTGGGCTAGCTAGCCATTAACATGACTAAGCCTATTAACATTTGCATTAATACTCGATTTGGATATGGCTTGCAAACAATGAATGAACCAACTCCTTGGTACTTAAGCTTTCCCAAAAAAAGATCTGACTTGAAATAACCTTCTTTGAACTTGTTCTTTGAATAATTTGGTCATGCCATTCCTTGAGCTTCTTTTTCATGGTCTTTGGATTATTATACGTATCATGCTTCATCGTTTTCACTTTCTTGATGCCAAAAGACCATTTCATTAGCTTCAAAGGTTGAATTTCTTCATTGATCCTCCAAACTTCAATCCGTTCATTGCAAATTGCTTCACTAAGTTTTGAAAAATTATCTTCAACATTTTCTTTCACTAGCTCTTCCATAGGCAATTTAATCAAATAAGCCTCCATAAGTTCCCCCTCCTCTTTGGTACCATGCTTCTTACATGAATGAAAAATGTTCAACTCAATTGTCATGGTACCAAAGGTAAGTTGCATCACCCCACTTCGACAATAAATCAGTGCATTTTCTATGGCAAAGAAAGTCGGCCAAGTATAATAGGAACATGGTTGAGTCAACTAGTTCCTTGTTTCGTATCGAGCACCACAAAATCAACCGGATGATAGAAGTTATTGATTTGAATCAACACATCTTCAATAATTCCTCTTGGAAATTTAACTGATCTATTCGCCAATGAAAGGGTGATGGAAGTATACTTTAATTCTCCAAGCCCCAATTGCTTATGTATTGATTAGGGAAAAAGATTCACACTTGCCCCCAAGTTTGAAAGTGCTATTTTCACAAAAGTGTTGCCAATATTCATCGAGATAGTTAGACATCCTAGATCCTTATGCTTGATTGGGGTCTTACATTGGATGATTGCACTAACTTGTTCAGTCAAGAAAGCTTTCTTTTTCAAATGCATCTCTCTATTTATGGCACACAAATCCTTAAGAAACTTGGCAGAGGATGGAACTTGTCTTATCATGTCTAGGAGTGGTTTATTAACTTTGACTTGCTTGAGAACTTCAAAATTTGTAGTTGCATTATTTACCACCTTCGTTGATTGAAGAGCTTTTGGAAAAGGTGGAGATAAGAGTTTGCCTTTCTTCTTAACCTCTTCATTAACAATCTCATCTTTCTTTGCTCTATTATCTTCATTCACCTCTTTCCCTTTTTCTTGTTCTTTCAAATTTTCCTCTTGTTCCTCTCCTTTATTCTCTTTTGGTTTTGGCATAGGTTGATCAACTTGCTTACTACCTCTTAAGGTAATGATTGCCTTCACTTCATCTACCTTAGTAGAATTTTCACTTTTTTTTTCTCCAATTTCATGAAGTCCACTTGGATTTTATTGGGATTGTGAAGTGAATTTTCTTTTTTCTTGCACCATATGCATACTTGTGAGTTTAGAAATAGCAAGTTCCATATTATTAATTTTTTGTGTGAGAAGACATCCTTTGGTTTACTTAGGTATTGATATTCTTTTGATCACCAATAAAATCTCCCAAAATTTTACTCAAGTTTACAATAGATTGCTCAACCAAAGAAACTTGTGGAGAGTCTTCCATAAATTGTTGGCTTTGTGAGTATTGGCTTGAAGAAAATTACTTTTGTCCACTATTCCATGACACGTTCGGATGATTCTCAACAAGTCTTTCCCCTATAATTGGTATTGTAGGACAATGAATCACTTCATGTTCTATAGATTGACAATTAGAACATTGCTCCATGTAAATTGGATTATCATATATTTTATTCACCTCATGAAATCCCTTAGCTTCAAGTTCCTCTAGCCTTCTTGTCAAAGCTATCATTTTAGCTTGTAGATTAACATTTTCATTCAACATATACATTCCTCCATTTGAATTGCTTTGAGACTTAGACTTGTGTAAATCCCTTTCATATGGCTCATCCCATGACCTTGATATTTTAGCCACATAATTCAAAAATTCAAGGGCTTCATTAGGACTTTTGCTCATAAAGTCACCTCCACACATGGTTTCTAGCAATTGCTTCATAGTTGGCGACATGCCCTCATAGAAGTAACTCACCAACATCGATGTGTCCAAACCATGATGAGGACAAGCATTGACTACTTCCATATATCTTTCCCAACAAGCATAAAAATTTTCATTGTTCAATGCCACAAAGTTGGTAATTTGCCTTTTCAAGCCACTTGTGCGATGTGCGGGAAAAAATTTCTTCAAGAAGGTTGTTTGTAGTTCCAACCATGACCTTATGCTTTGGGGCCTCAATGAGTTGAACCACAACCTAGCCTTATCCTTCAATGTGAATAGAAAAAGCTCCAATCTCATAAGCTCTATGGATGCAGTCCCTTCTTGAAACGTATGACATATTTCTTCAAAATCCTTTATATGAGTATAAGGATTCTCATTCTCCATTCCATGAAATTGAGGGAGAAGTGGTACCAAGTGAGTTTTTATCACAATAGGCTCATTAAGAAGAACTATACATGATCCCATGTCTATCCTTTGAGGATGCATATATTCTCTCATTGATCTAGACATGTGAGAATTATCATTGTTTGGTCTATGATGACTTTGTTGGTCTTCCCCTTGATTTTCCATTTCTTCAACAATTGGATCACAAACCAAATATGATTAGTGAGAAAATAAAGGCTATGCTTAATTAAGAAAAACACCCAAAAGGGGGGGGGGGGGGTGAATTGAGTTTTTTAAAATCTTTTCAAATACAACAAGTTCAAGCACAATATAAACAAAAATAAAAAGATAGAGTTAGAGAATTCAAACTTGGGTTTTATAGTGGTTCGACACTTCCTTGCCTACGTCTACTCTCCTCAATCTCCTAACTGAGTGAGGGTTCCACTAACTTGAAACTTCAACCAAGCTTCCAATATTCTTACATTTGGATTTCGACTCCAATGAGCTCTTACACAATCTCTTCAAGATTCAAACCTCTCGAAGGCTTTAACAATCAGTTTTTATAAGAATGAATCCCTCAACTAAGCTTAAGGATAACTCAAATACAAGACAAAGCTAGGATGACACACAAAAGTGCACTAAAGGATATGCAAGTGATGATTTAATGCACTAAGAAAGAAATGAGAGCTTTTTGATCAAGAACAGGTAGGTAGACGATTGATTGCAAGTGTTCTCTTATCAATAAATGAAGTGGAGCTCTCAATTTCTAGGTTTCTAAGCTCAGGATCCAAAAACAACAAAAGGTAACCTCAACCGGTCGAGCTAGGGGTAGACCGGTTCACTAGTCGCTGGAACATTTAATGCTTGACAGGTTACCATTGCCTTGATCGGACCTCGACCAGGAAAGGATGAACCTCAACCAGGAAAAGGAAGCTACTGGGAGAGATAGAAGATTTTGGGCATCCCTCGACCGGACAAAGGCAACCGGTCGATCGGTTCCCCAACCGGTTGAGTCAATTAGTCATAGCCTCAATCGGTTGAGTCAATTAGTCATAGCCTCAATCGGTTGAGCCTTTTGGCCCTAAAAACCTATCTTTTTCAATTCCTTTCTTTTCTAACACTTAGGCAAGGTCTTTAGGTGAATTATTATATCAATTTTAAAACATTTTGCCTAAGGTGCATTTGTTAAAACTCGGGTTTTAATGAAATCAAAGTTTTAAAGGATAATCTGAGTTTTCTAAGTTGCATGAAACGGTATGAAAATCCTAAGTGCACCCATGCGTTCATCTTATATTCGTTTCTTATGATCACAAGTCTTTCAAAAGTCTCGATCTTGTATCCATTTGGTCATTTGATGAATTTTTGAGTTTATGCCTGATATTCTTAACCATTAAACCAATTAGTCACTTAACCATGGTTTGTTATCATCAAAACCCGATTAGAAGAACCCTTGGGCTAACAATCTCCCCATTTTTTATGATGACAAACCTTGGTTATCTAGGAGAAAAAAAATCTCCCCCTCAAACAAATCATGGATCAAACAATCAATTTTCAATATGAAACAATGTAAAGCATGAAAATTTGAATAGGAAACAATGGATCATGAAAATAGCATATCATATATATATGATAACATCACATGTACACGAAAACATAACATATATGCTAATCCAGATAGATATGACAATGATATACATGAAGGTCTCCTAGATCCTAAATATTTCTCCCCATTTGGCAACATAAAAAAAGAGACTGAGGGGGAACTCTAGATAAACTCCAGGCTGAGTGGGTGGAGGTGGAAACACGGAGCGGAGGTAAGCCATCATCTCCTCATGCTGACTCTCCTGGCAACTCTCAATGCACTCAATACTCTGCTAGAGATGCTCGAATCTAGCCTGCTATTGATCCATACGCTCCTTTATACACTCAAATCTCTATTGGAAGTGCTCAAAACTAGAAGTGAAGCCAGTCTCATACTGATCTATGTGATCCTCCATAGAGTAGAATCAAGTATCACTGACTATGGCAAGCTCCTCTACACGAGTGCCAAGTGAGCTAATATGAGCAGATAAATCCATCCAAGGCACATAATAAGGAGCGTGAGGTGCTTGAGATGGTATCTCTGTGTGAGGAAGCTTGGTGAATGATGGCTGAGAGGATGGTCCCGCTATGTAAGACGGCTCAATCATCATAGGCTTTGAGAATGTGGCCTCAAAATGAATACCCTCTGACTGAGGTGGAAGAGGAATGTCAAGCTTGGGCCCTCTCTACTCAAAGTCCCTCTAAGGGTCTAACGCACCATCTATCTCTCTGATCTCGACCTCTTCCTCTACTCTGGGATGCATCTGTCCCTATCCCTGGGCCTGTGCTGAAGGTTGCTTAGCTCTCCTAATCTAGGAGCCATTGGGGGCCTTCTCGAACTTCATACACCCCAAGGACTGATCATCGTAAGTATCATAACTAGTAGGGGCCTGGAAGTTCGTCTCTTTGCTCAAATCAACCCCAGCATCCTTGAATACTCAAGTAAGGAAGCGGTCATAGGGGAGTACTCAGGTCGTGCTCTCATTGCAGGATATCATATGCATCATCATCAGATACTCTACATGAATCCGTCTCCCCATCAAAATGGAGTCCACTATGAAAGCCTCAAGGTAGGAGACCTCGTCTTGATGTCCACCTCATGGCAATATGATGGAGCAGATCATGTGATGAAGGACTCGGCTGGTCACAGTGAGGCTATGTGCCGATGGTTTGCCCATCCACTAGGCGTCTGCAAGGTCGCACAACCTCTTAATAGCCTCTCTAAGCTCGAAACCCAACACAATGGGCCAAACCTTGGACTCATACACCCGGAGTCCAACTGAAGGGATGTCGAAAATGCAGCAAATGCTCTCCGGGCTCAATCTGATCTCAACACCTCAGTGGACATGATCGGTTCTCCAAGTCCATAGGTCACCCATGAATAAAATGCATGCACCAGAGTCGGGAAGATTAGCTAGGAAATCGTCACAACTGGCAGCCATCCCATTCGACTGAAGAGTCCCTCAAACCCGAAGTACTGAAGTTGGGAGAAATTGATACTTCTCCCAGGAACGACTTTCCTCTTGGTGAATTTTTGCTTGTATCTCTGATATTCTTCGACAGAACTAAAGAGGGTCATGTCATACCTCGCCTTTCGACGAGCCTTTGTCTGCTCAGGCTGAGATGGCTCAACAGGGTGCTTGCCCTGAGCCCTAGATGCAATCGTCACTTTCCTAGGCGTCATCAGAAAAGCAGAAAATGAAGAAAATAAGCAGGAAGAGAGAACGAACTCGAGCACGAGAGAATGAATCCCAAACAGAAGCCCAAAGTGCTAAAAAATGGAGCTGAACATGGCTGAGGCACGCGGTCAGAGAAGACTTAGTCCAACCCTAGGTCCAGATCCGAAACCCTGGCCTAAAAAACGTCTCAAAATCAACTCCAAGGCCTGAAATAGGTCCAAAATCTTACCCAAACTAGTCTCTGGAAGCGAGAATGTGAAGGGTCTTCAAGGAATGGAGGAGAACAGTGGAGAAAATGAAGCGCGGGAGCTTCTTTAAATCCCTAGCCCCAGTGAACGGTCGACTGCTTGGTCAATGATCAACGATCAACGCTCCAATTTTTTATGCTTTTTCTTGTCTCGTGATCCCCCCCTGCCATTTTTAGATGAAATTCCCAATTTTTGATGTCCAATGCCAAGGGAATTTTGATTTTTGGTCAAAATTTGACCTTTTTCCTAAGAGTATTTCTATATAATGCATATGATATGAAATTCATGCAATCATAAGGTATATTCAATAAGAATTCATCAAGCAATCATTTGATCATAAAGAAATCACCCCTAGTTGTCTTCTAATATCAACAAATTGCTCTTCACTTAGAGGTTTTGTAAAAATATCGGCAAGTTGATCTTTTGTGCTTACAAATTCAAGTGTAATATCACATTTTTGTTCATGGTCTTTAAGAAAACGGTGTTTAATCTCTCTATACTTAGTCCTAGAGTGTTGCACGGGATTTTTTGAAATGTTTATGGCACTAGTGTTATCACATTTAATAGAAACATGCTCAAAAAACAAATTGAAATCACTAAGTGTTTGTTTCATCCAAAGGATTTGTGCACAACACAAACCAGCTGCTATGTATTCGGCTTCTACCATTGACAAGGCTACCAAATTTTGCTTCTTACTATGCCATGAAACAAGTGAGTGTCCTAGGAAATGACAAGTGCAACTAGTGCTTTTCCTTTTAACTTTACACTGGCAAAGTCGGCATCCGAGAATCCAATTAATTCAAAGTTATCACCCTTAGGATACCATAGGCCTATGTCCATTGTCCCTTTCAAATATCTAAGAATTCATTTTAAGAACACTTAAGTGAGATTCTTTAGGACAAGATTGAAATCTAGCACACAAGCATACACTATACATGATGTCGAGTTTACTAGCTGTCAAATATAGCAAAGAACCTATCATGCCTCTATACATAGTTGAGTTGATGGACTTACCTTTCTCATACTTGTCAAGCTTGATGGATGAGCTCATTGGAGTCTTCATTGTTTTGGCTTTTTCCATGTTGAACCTTTTGAGAAGATCTCTTATATACTTTGCTTGATTGATGACGGTTCCTTCCTTTAGTTGCTTGATTTGAAGTCCAAGGAAGAAGTTAAGTTCTCCCATCATGCTCATTTCGAACTCACTATGCATGCATTTAGAAAATTCTTCACAAAGAGAGACATTAGTAGCTCCAAAAATGATATCATCAACGTATATTTGCACTAAGAGCATGTCATTTTCTTTGGTTTTTATGAAAAGAGTTGTGTCAATTTTTCCCATTTTAAAACCCATTTTAAAACCATGCTCTAGGTGCTTGTTTCAAATCATAAAGTGCCTTTTTAAGTTTAAAAACATGATTAGGAAAGTTAAAACTTTGAAAACCGGGTGGTTGTTCAACATATACTTCTTCATTTATAAAGCCATTTAAGAAAGCACTTTTCACATCCATTTGATATAAAACAAAGTCTTTAAAACATGCAAAGGCAAGTAGCATCCTAATGGCTTCCAATCTAGCTACGGGAGCAAGGGTTTCTTCATAATCTATCCCTTCTTCTTGACTAAAACCTTGGGCTACCAATCTTGCTTTATTCCTTACATTTATGCCATTTTCATCCATTTTATTTCTAAAGACCCATCTAGTTCCAATAACACTTTGATTTTGAGGTCTTGGCACTAATTCCTATACTTCACTTCTTTCAAATTGGTTTAACTCTTCTTGTATAGCAATCATCCAATTTTCATCAAATAAAGCATCATTTATATTTTTAGGTTCAACTTGAGAAATAAAAGCAAGATTATTGCAAATATTTCTAAGAGATGATCTAGTTTTTACCCCACTAGATGGATTACCTATAATTTGATCTTGTGAGTGGTTGATGACAATCTTCCAATCTTTAGGAAGGTCTTGGCTTGATTCACCTTGCACTTGTTGAGGATGAGGTAGTGCCAAAGATGATTCTTCTTTCTTGGGATCCTCTCCAATTTCTTCTTGTTGCCTTCTATCTTCAATTTGTAATTTTCCCATGGAGGTCTCCAAGCCTAAATCATCATCAAAACTCTCTTTTTCTTGGAGAGAATTGTTAGATTCATAAAAAAAATAACATGGATGAACTCCTCTACAACCATGGTTCTTTTGTTAAAAACTCTAAAGGCTTTACTTGAAGTTGAGTAACTAAGAAAAATTCCAACATTCGATTTTGCGTCAAATTTTCCAAGATTGTCTTTGGTGTTTAATATAAAGCATTTGCACCCAAAGACTTTGAAATAGCTAATGTTGGGTTTCTTGTTTTTCCAAAGTTCATAGAGAGTTTTCTTAAGAATAGGCCTCAATAAAATTCTATTTAAAACATAACAAGAAGTGTTAATCGCTTCGGCCAAAAATATTTTGGTAAACTGTTTTCATTTAGCATGGTTCTAGCCATTTCTTGAAGAGTTCTATTTTTCCTTTCAACTACCCATTTTGTTGAGGAGTTCTAGGAGCCGAAAAATTGTGGTTAATACCATGCTCATTGCAATAGTCTTCAAAATCAATATTTTCAAACTCTCTCCCATGATTGCTTCTTATACAAGTAATTGTAAAACCTTTTTCATTTTGAACCTTGTTGCAAAACTTTGAAAACTCATAAAAGGCTTCATTCTTTTGACTTAAAAATAAGACCCAAGCATATCTAGAGAAGTCATCTACAATAACAAATGCATAAGATTTTCCTCCAAGGCTTGGTGCCTTAGAGGGACCAAATAAATCCATATGCAACAATTCAAGAGGCCTAGTTGTTGAAATAAAATTTTTGTTTTTGAAAGAGTTTTTTATTTGCTTTCCCATTTGACAAGCTTCACAAACTTTGTCTTTTTGAAAATTTATTTTGGGAAGGCCTCTAACAAGTTCATTTTTGTTGAGTTGGGAAATGAGGTTCATGTTAGCATGTCCCAACCTCCTATGCCACAACCAACTTTGATCATGCATGCTTGAAAAGTATCTATTATGACCATCATATTTTGAAATATCTATAGCATAAACATTATCACATCTATGGTCCATGAAGATGGTTTTATCATTTTGAATATCTTTGATGATGCAATGAGATGCTTCAAAAATCACTTTAAAACCTTTGTCACAAAGTTGACTTATGCTCAAAAGATTATGTTTTAAACCATCCACTAATAAAACACTTTCAATAAGAGAGGATGTGCCATTACCAATGATCCTTCCTTTTGCATTGTCTCCAAAGGTAACGTATCCTCCTTTCTCTTTGTAAGGAAATCAAACTTGGATTTATCCCCAGTCATGTGTCTTGAGCATCCACTGTCCAAGAACCACTTATCCTTCTTTGAACCCTATAAAATAAAATTTAAGTTGATTTAGGTACCCATATCTTTTTGTGTCCTTGAGGGTTAGTGATCTTGGATTTCTCAACCCAAACCTTTTTAGCTTTAGCATTTGAATTATTTTGAGAACCATTTCTTAAGGGACATGTACTACTAATGTGCCCTCCTCTTCCACAAAAGTTGCAAGTAGTAAATGGACTTGCACTTGCCGATTCTCTTACAAAGTAGTTTTTAAAATACTTTTGATTTTTTGAAGATTTGAATCCTAGCCCTTGTTTGTCAAAAACACATTTTTGGCTAGCTAAGATCATTTCAAAAGATTTTTGTCCACAAGAGAAAATTGAAAGAGATTAAATCAACCATTCATTTTTCTTTTTCAAAATCTCATATTCACTTCTCAAAATCTCATTTTCTTTTTCAAGATGAGTTTTAGATATTTCAACAATTGAAAAATTTTCTTTCACTTTTTCAAGTTCTTTTTTAAGTTCTTGAATTTTTTTTTTAAGAGAATTATTTTTCAAACTAAGTTTTTCAAAATCTTCATATAATTCTTCAAAAACATCATCCATATCTTCATCACTAAAGTTAGAGTTTACCTCATCAAGTTCATCTATTGCCATGAAGCACATGTTTGCCACTTCCTTCTATTTTTCTTCTTCGGAGGATTCTTCACTTTCACTCCAAGTGGTCATCATTGCCTTCTTCATTCTTCTCTTGGCTTTACTCTTGTAGAAAGGACAATCATATTTCATGTGTCCCAGTTTTTTGCATTTGAAGTATATCAAATCTCTTTTCTCTTCCCATTTCTCCTTGTCACCATGAGATGAAGATTCCTTTTTAGAAAGATCTCTTCTAGAGGTGAACTTTATTCCTCTAAACCTTTCACCTCTTATGTATTTGTTGAGTTTTCTTGTGATGAGGGTTAAATCATCATCTTCATCAATTGGTTTTTCTTCTTCAACATCTTCTTCTTCCTTGGTTGTAGCTTTGAGGGTTATGGTCTTCTTCTTTTTGTCTTCACTCTCTTGTAGCTTCTTTGCCAAATTGATCTCATATGTCATTAATGACCCTATGAGCTCTTCCATAGGTAGCTTGGTCAAGTCCTTTGCTTCTTGAATTGCGGTGACCTTTGTATGCCACTTTGATGGGAGAGACCTCAATATCTTCATCACTTTCTCGGATTCCTTGTAGGTCTTTCCCAATGCTTCTAGACCATTGACAATGTGGTGAACCTAGTGATCATCTCAACAATAGTCTCATTTTCTTTCATTAAAAACAATTCATAGTTATGAACAAGTATATTTATTTTTTACTCTTTTACTTGATTTGTTCCTTTATGAGTTATTTCAAGCAACCTCCAAATTTATTTAGCTGATTTGCATTGACATTTTCTATCATATTCATTTCTATCCATAACACATTGCAAAGTAAAAACAACTTTAGCATTTAATTAAAAGTTTCTTCTATCAAGCTTATTCCATTCTTGCTTGGGTTTTGGAACCAAAACTTCATCAACTATTTAGTAGGAAAAGTTGGGCCATCTTCAATGACGTCCCATACATCTAAATCAGTTGATTATAAGTACCAAGTCATTCTAGTTTTCCAATAGGGATAGTCGGTTCCCGTAAAGAATGGAGCTCTATGTTTTGAAAAATTTTCAGTTTGAGATGAGCTTGATGGAATAACCATTTCCTCTTAGACGATTAAGTCTTTAAAACAAGAGGTCTAGCTCTGATACCAATTGAGAAAATAAAGGCTATGCTTAATTAAGAAAAACACCCAAAAGGGGGGGTGAATTGGGTTTTTTAAAATATTTTCAAACACAACAAGTTCAAGCACAATATAAACAAAAATAAAGAGATAGAGTTAGAGAATTCAAACTCGGGTTTTATAGTGGTTCGACACTTCCTTGCCTATGTCCACTATCTCAATCTCCTAACCGAGTGAGGGTTCCACTAACTTGAAGCTTCAACCAAGCTTCCAATTTTCTTACACTTGGATTCCGGCTCCAGTGAGCTCTTACACAATCTCTTCAAGATTCAAACCTCTTGAAGGCTTTAACACTCAGTTTTTATAAGAATGAATCCCTCAACCAAGCTTAAGGATAGCTCAAATACAAGACAAAGTTAGGATGACACACAAGAGTGCACTAAAGGATATGCAAGTGATGAGTTAATGCACTAAGAAAGAAATGAGAGCTTTTTGGTCAAGAACAAGTAGGTAGACAATTGATTGCAAGTGTTCTCTTATCAATAAATGAAGTAGAGCTCTCAATTTATAGGTTTCTAAGCTCGGGAGCCAAAAACAGCAAAAGGTAACCTGGATCGGTCGAGCTAGGGGTCGATCGATTCACTAGCCGTTGGAACATTTGATGCTTGATAGGTTACCGTTGCCTCGACCGGGAAGGGATGAACCTCAACCGGGAAGAGGAAGCTACTAGGAGAGAGAGAAGATTCTGGGCATCCCTCGATCGGACAAGGGCAACTGGTCGACCGTTCCCCAATCGATTGAGCTGGTTGGCCATAACCTCGACCAGTTGAGCCTTTTGGCCCCGAAAACCTATCTTTTTTAATTCTTTTATTTTCTAACACTTAGGCAAGGTCTTTAGGTGAATAATTATGCCTATTTTAAAACATTTTGCCTAAGGTACATTTGTTAAAACTCGGGTTTTAATGAAATGAAGTTTTAAAGGATAAACTGAGTTTTCTAAGTTGCATGAAACATATGAAAATCCTAAGTGCACCCATGCATTCATCTTATATTCGTTTCCTATGATCACAAGTCTATCAAAAGTCTCGATCTTGTATCCATTTGGTCATTTGATGAATTTTCGAGTTTATATATGAGATTCTTAACCATTAAACCAATTAGTCACTTAACCATGATTTGTTATCATAAAAACCCGATTAGGAGAACCCTTGGGCTAACAATTAGCAATGCAAGTCATTTGCAATCTCTTTCTCAAATTTTATTCTCAATGTAGCATGCAATGCAAAGCCTACAAAACAAGCCAAGAAAAACCAAAACAAACCAAGAAGAACAAAAAGAAAAATAAAATATAAAAATGGAATTAAAAAAAAAGAAAAAAATAGAGAATGAGTAAAGAGAACTTCACCAATCTTGTGAGGTGGATCAGAAGGGCTAATCCTAACCAAAAAAATTTGCCTCAATCACCTTGGCACCATCCCCAACAACGATGCCATTTTGATTGTTTGTTTTTCCATTGTTTATTGGATCAAAACACAATTTATAGCCTAATTCACTATTTTAGAGTAGTTTGTACCTGATCAAAAAGTGGTTTTAGTACAAACTACTATAGTATAGTGGTTTTTAGGTGTCATCCACTAGGATGGATTGTTCTCAGTAATTCAGGCTTGAATGAGATGAGAAGAAATGATTGTGATCAAGTGAAATTGATTTGAAGAAAAATTAATTTAACAATGGTTTCTAATTGAGAAGAACAATTAAATGTGAAATAGAAGGAAATTAATAGGAAATGAAATTCTCGGAGTTAGAATTTTCTAGAAAATAAATTCCATGGTGAATAGATGTTAAGATCTAATTTCATCAAGTTAGATTGAAAACCTAAATTTTCATCTAAATCGATTTTTTATTTAGTTTTAGATCTAAATCTAATTTCTCTTCAAATTAGGTCATTTAATCCAAGAGATCAATTCAAATCATATATTCAATTCATCTTAAATTATCTTACAATGATTCACACAATGCAACTATTCAATCTCATCAAATCTAACTTTAAGAATTTAATGAATCTACCTAGTTTGCATTGTAGTAATCATCTAAGACAATTTGAAGAGAAAAATCCTCAAAATTCAATTAATCAATCAATTGGATCAAATTACCTTTGCAATTAAAGCTCATTTCTCTAATTCACCATAGATCTTGCCTCTAGATCCTTCTTCCTTCAATAAAAACGAGATTTAGCCACTCATGCTTGGAGATTTGGTCTCACAAGGCATGTTTGGCTAGTGAGAAAATGAGAGAAAATGGAGAATTATGTTGAGATAGAAAATCTGGAAAATTCTACAATTAGAAATGTCCAAAAAGCTCCTCTTACATGAGAAATTCAAGTTTCTATTTATAGGTCAAGGTCAAGTGGACACTTGGCAACCTCTCATTGGTCTTCTAGAACCTTCCAAATTTAAAGAAATCTGGAAGTTTAACATTCCGCATGTAATTTGGATATTTTGCATAAGATACTCACATTTCGCACAATCGTGCGAAATTCTAAGGTGAGTGGTTGCAGCATGTTGAAACATTTTTTGGACCATTTCGCATGAGCGTGCGAAATTTTTGCATGATCATGCAAATCTACAACATTTGGTTTTTAAGCTTCCCTTTGTCATTTCTTCCATTTTCTTCTTTTGATTCCACCTTAACTACCTCCAATTAGCTCAAATCCCGGTCTAAACTAATTGCATTACTTCTTTCATTATGCATTTGGATCATCATCAACATTATTTGTTTTCTTCAATTTGATTCATCTCTTTTGTCACCAATTTATCAAATTTATACCTTGAAATGACTCCAAAACTTCATAAAACTTGTTAATAACTCTTACAAGGGCAACAACATGTTAATTGAGTGTTTCAGGCATAATTACTACTCAAAAGATGTGAAACTCATAAAAATTATTATCTAAAATGTGCTCTTTTGAAGTAGTAATCACCCCCTAACGACGAGAAAATTGTCTCATTAAAATGATAATCTGCATAACATGTCATTCTACCTTTTAAGTGTATAGGTAGACTAGTCACTAAATAAAAGCTTCTGGTTTTATAATGTACATCCATGTGACCTTTTACCTTGGGGGACTAAGTTGGTCTTACAAGATTCTTTTGGATCTAGCATCATATAAAGTGTCATTAACATGAAATCAAATACTACTAGTGACATAGTATAATCTCTTTTGGAGTCTTTAATCAGGATTTTATCATACACATTCGAGGCATGAAAAGTTGTAAATGTTTTTTCAAGCATATCTTCTTCAATGAGTTTTTCTCCACATAATTTTAATTGTGAGCTAATGTTGAATAAGGTCAAGTTGTAGTCATTAACAGACTTGAAATCTTGTAATCTCAAGTGCATCCAATCATAGCATGCCTTTGGAAGGATTACGGTCTTTTGGTGGTCATATCGTTCCCTTAGATTATTCCAAAGGATGAAAGGATCTTTCATCATAAGGTATTCACCTTTTAATCCTTCATCAATGTGATGGCGGAGGAATATCAAAGCTTCTTTAATGGTATTTCCAAGATTCATCACATCTAAATGAATTTCAACATCTAGAACCCAACATAAGTAGTTTTTGCCTAAAATATTGAGAGCAACAAATTCAAGTTTTGCAAGGTTTGACATTATTTGAAAATTATATATATAGAACAATATTAATCAAAAAATATTTCAATTATTATAATAAACTATTAATAAAATGTTTTAACAATATTTCAAGTAAATAATATCTAAAAATATAATAACCTAAAATTTATTAATTATAAATATGGTAAAAATGTATAAATATGAAATAGGAATTAAAATCTAATATATATATATATATATATATATATATATATATATATATATATATATATATATATATATATATATATATATATATATATATATATTCTTTTTCATAGCTTCGGGTTATGATTATTTTATCATAACAAAAATGTGCAAATTAATACATAGCTTCAGGCTATGAATTATTTTATGTAAATTTGTGCATAGCTTTGGTTATGAACTTTCATTATGTAGATTTGTACATAGCTTCAGGCTATGAACATTTATTCATTTATTTATTTATTTATTTTATAGCTTCTAGCTATATAATATTGTTTGGTATAACTTCTAGTTATACCATATAATTAAATAATTAAGGATCATATACATAACTTCTAGTTATGTATTTGTAATTTTGTAATTTTCCCCATATCTTCTGGTTATAGGGATTGCACATATTTTTCAAAACTTTTGGTTATGAATTTACCCCATAATTTATAATTTATCCCATAACTTTTGGTTTTAGGAATTGTACATATTTATGTATTCAAATAAATAAAGTGAAAATAGAGAATCAAAGGATAATAAAGTAGAAAATCATGATATAAGTTTATCACATACTTTTTTGTGAAAAAAAAAAGAAAGAGAAGAGAGTCTTTTTATTTCTCTTAATAAAGAAAAATCTTTTTAGTTCTTTTATAGAGACTATTCGTGTTGATAACGTGTTGTAAAATAAAGTGAGAAAAGAAGAAAAGTAAAAAAGAGAGAATAGAATGCATAGAGAGAAAAATTAGAATGTAGGAAGAGAACAAAATGAATTTTCATTAGAGGTATCTCCCTTTTATAGGGAATCATAAAGAGATATACATCAATATGGATTATCACCCATAAGTTCCCATAATCCGATAAATTCTCATATTTTACAACATAAACATCATTTTTGAAATTATTATAAAATATGCTAATATAATTATGAATTTTAAATTTTTTTTACAAAGACACTTCAAATAATATTTTGATTTTTTTAGTAAAGAATAATTATCTTCTTTTTTGTAAAGTTTAACCTGCTCTCTAAGACCCACATTATATTCACCTTCTCTCTCTCTAGCGCTCTCTCTCTCTCTCTCTTTCTCTCTACTTTTTTAGTATTGCCTTATCTTTTTCCCAAGCCATGTCCAAAAATCTCTCCAAAGCAACCAAAACAAACTCCCATCAACCTTCTACGTGTCATGCCAAAATAAGTTGTCACTTTGTCTCTCTTCCCATGTAACCAATGCCACCAACTGGTCAAAAAATGTGAAAAAAAAAAGACCAAAATACTTCTACAATTTCATTTTTATTTTTATTTTAAATATATTTTCACATTTAAATATTATTCGTATTTTTTTAAATAAAATTAAAAATATTAATACATTTATATTTATCTTTATAATCATTTAATTGGATAATATCAAATATAAAAAATAAAATATTATTAAAGTTTTAAAATTTATTTATTTTTGTTTTCTAAAATTGTGTTTACAAGTAAGAAAAAAGAAAACTTCTTATGTAAATTTATAACTTTGTTCTATTTACTTATTTTCTTATTATTACTTTTTTACTTAATTTTGTTTCTTTTTTTAGAAAAATATTATGCTAGCTCTCGTTTAAAATAATATTCACAAGTGATTTTTTCCATGGTTTTAAAAATCGGACCAGATCGGCCGGTCCAACTATCGGTCGGTCATGGTTTCGGTTCGGTCCGATCAATTAGCCCGGAAATAGGTTGAACTAGCGATCTGGCCAGTGAACCAGACGGTTCGATTAATTTTTTTTATAATATCAAAACGACACCGTTTTGGAGGATATAAAAAACATCTTTGAAACCCTCTCTCTTGCAATCCAAACTGCAAAAGCTATCACCCTCCAATGCACCGCGACACCCACGTCGGGACAGCTCCCACCGATAGCCTGGAAGCCTTGCAAAACCTCCTCCCCCCCACTGGCCATTACAGCGTCACCCCTTGCCCCAACATTGCTACCCTTCTTCCCGGGCACTGTAAAGCCCCCACCCGGTTACACAATCTTCATACTCTGGCCAGTAGCTACAAAGGTTTGATATTTTGAAATTTATTTTTTTATGTTTTATAACTAATGTGTTTTTTATTTATTTATTTATTTTTATTTATGATATTAGTGAAAAGCCCCCCGCCTTACCCCGCCTCCAAAAAGCTGCAAATCCCGTCATCCCACCGATAGCACCCCCTAGCACTAGGAACCCTGCCCACAACCACCCTCTACCACGCACTAAAAAGCTCCCCAGCCTCCCACGCCGCGTGTTGGAAACCTCCCAACCTTGCCCCCAAAACACTGCAAATCCCCGTTTCCAACCCCCCGCTTAAAATTTAATTTTGATGTTTTATATTTAATTTCTTAATTTTTTTATTGATTATAATTGTAGTGATATGTTTAATATTTAATTTTTTTATTTTTGTTTTATTTATTGCATATTGAAATTATTGAAAATATTGGGTTGATTGACATCTACAAGTAAAAAAATTTATGAAAAAACTCAACAAACATAATAGATACTGTCAAAATTTAGATAGAATTTATTATTTTTATTTATTAAAATTTTTAAATTTTAATAATATATAAAATATATATTTATGACGTTACCCTTTCGACCACTGGTTTGACCAATGAACCGTGAATCAATAACTTTTCCGGTTCAATGACCGGTCCAATTTTGATATATATATATCTTTTAAACATGTTTGTTTTACTGAAAAAGGAATTGAAATTCCTTTTTGTGAGTTTAGATTAGGGAAGGAACTTCAACTCTCCTTAATTTAATCTTCCTCGTTCCTTCCACATTGTATATATGTTCGTGTATTGAACAAGAAGAGAAGTGTATGTGGTACAAGCATGGCTTGTCACTCCATTGTTGCCCATGATACAAATAGAGAGAGAGAGAAAAAGAAAGACAAGTCAGTGGCCATGGTCGGATCTTCTTGAAGATATACTACGGCTAGTGGTGGAACAGTTATACGTGGTGGATTGAATCCACTTGCATGCAGTTTGCAAGAATTGGGTACTGACACCCATTCATGACATTCCATCCATTGATAAATTGCCATGGATATTGAATTATTGCTTTTCACCTCATCATACCATATGCTCACTCTCTGACCCTTATCGCAAAGGGCCTTACATTATAGAAGAGGAAAGGGGGTGGATACCAGCAGGGAGCTTGTTGTTCCGTGCAACAGCCTGCGCTTCAAGATGTGGTTGGGTGCTTTTCTCCGAAAAGATCAGACAACTTGTCGATTCTACTTTGTATCATGTGCGTCAATATTATGTTTATAATCCTCTCACTAAAAAAATCATATCACTGCCTAGATTAGAGTTGCCACAACATGACTATCATTTTGAACACTTTGCCACCTTCTCCTCTAATCCAACTTCTTTTGACTGTGTGTTCGTTGTGCCCACTATATGTGATAGGGGCCAATATTTCTTCATCAGCACATACTCCATTGGCGATAAAACATGGAAGACTCATAACTTTACTTGTCCGCATCCATACTTTTTCTCTACTCATGGTATGGCCTACTTGGAGGGAAGCTTTTACTGTTATAATGCACTAGAAGAGTTGTCATTTTTCCATATTGCCACGCAAGAGTGGAAGCTGCTTTCAAATGAACCCCCTTTGATCAATGAAGGGAATTTTACTAAAGAGACGCTATTTTGTTGCATATGGTGGGCATCTGCAACTAGTATATCTCACTGAGTTAGAGGTTGATCGGGCGCCTGGGTGCAATATATGCAGGTATATATGATTGGTTGGATGGGGCTTGGAAAAAGATGGAAAGCCTGGAGGGTGGAGCATTATTTCTTGGGAAGCCTTCGCTTGGGGTTTCAGGAGGAGAGCAAACAAAAATGGTTGCAAACAGGGTGTACTATTTCTCTTTCCACACCTCCAGACCCAGCTTCCTCGTCTACCGGTCGGCAGGTATGGAAGAGAAGTCCAATAAGTCTGTGTGCTCCCAGACCTCCCAGAATAAAATATATTACGAGTCGTGGTGGCCAGAGAAAAGTAAGATTTTGGGTGAGAGCAGAAGTTGGATGTGGATGGAACTTCCTTCCTCGATGCCTTAATTTCCATATCGATTAATATTTCATGTACTTACTGTTATAATCGAACCTTAAATTGTATTCTTTTCAATAACTTTTTTCCCCTTAAAAGCACTTTACTAATCCTATGATCCATTTATCTACCATAATCGGAAATAATATCACATTGATCTCTTCAATTGTTTATTTCACAAAATTTAATCGTAATTTAAAGTTTAAATTGATGAAATCATTTGTTTTAAACAACGCAATAAAATTTCAAGAAATTTTCAAAGAATTTATTTTCATTAACTATAATTTTAAATTAATGATGTCAATTTATTTATTCACAAAATTTATTATTGAATACGCTTTTTATATTAAAAGAAAACTGTTTGAATTTGGATTTTATTTGCACAAAAATGCCTTTTTATTTTCCTTTGTTGGGAAAACGATAATTTTTATTTAGAAAAGCCTTTCAATTTGATTTTTGCTTATAGAAAGAAAAGAATAAATTTACAAATTTTTTTTTTTAAAATTATTGTATACATAAATTTCGTAAATTTTGGTCCTGTAAAATTACCAAAACAAAAATAGGAAAATAATACGAACAAAATATTTATTGAAATTAAAATATTGTGGGTACAATCTCAAAAATAATATTCTTTCGAAAAGAATATTTTTCCTCTGATTCTTTTGCCTTGATCATACTTTGGAAGATAACAATAACGTTTTCTTGATTTCGAAGATTACCGAACTTGCAAGGATATTTGATGAAGCTATTTCTTTTGTTGTGAAGCCCCTTTTCCTATATGAAGTTACCTTAAGATTTTCTCCTTAGGATTTTCCTTTCTGGATTTTTCTGATTTCTCAATTTCTTTCCTCTCTTAAGGGAAGACACCTCTATTTATAGGTGAAGATAGGGAATTTGAATTTCAAATTTCCGAATTTTAGTTGATTAATTCAAGGGATTAATTCCTTGATTTTAGCAAATTTTCTTCTCTGAGAAGTTTTACCAACAAAATAATAATAATAATAATAATAATTTTCTTATTATTATTATCCTTTTTATAGTTGGAGATTAGGGAAACTTATCCATAAGAGGATATTATTATTATTATTATTATTATTATTATTATTATTATTTTAAATTTATTCATTTTGAAGACCAAATTAATGGTAATTTAATCCACTAATATGTCTACAAATGCCCCCACTTCAAGACACATCACGTACATGCATTGTCATGTGGATGGGGTGAGTCTTGAAGTAATTTTTTTTTTCAAAGAAATATTTTAATAGGAAGTTTCCTATTTTTTCCAAAAAAATATTTTTTTTTCCACTTTTTTTTTCCAAACTTCACTTCATTTTCCTACTTGCTTTACGCTTTGAATCCTCTTCCAATTTGTTTTCCTTTTTGCTTTCAGTCCTCTTCCAATCTGTGACTTGAACTTTTTCAGAGAGCTTTTTTTATCTTTGAGTGTTCTTCAACCCAACTTGAAAAACCGGCCGACTTGAATTTAACTCAATAAATCTTCACCTCTTCAAATTTGTAAGTGTTTTTTTTTTTTTTTTTTGAATATATATATATATATATATATATATATATATATATATATATATATATATATATATATATTGGAGCTTGGTTGGATGGAGCCACAATGTTGGTGCAGACGTGAGCCATGATAGTGGTTGCCTTGGGGCGTCATCATTGGCATATATATACATGTATATTGGTGTAAGGATGAAGATTTAATATGTAGACCATTACGTGATCTCCAAAAAAGTGAATGAAGATTTTCTTTTAATATATATAACATGCCTAGAAAAATCCAAACCTTTCATAAGTGATTTCCATACATATTTATATATATGTTGACACGTGAATCCACTTTCCAATTTCCATGTACATACATGTTGACACATGTTCTTATTTATTCAATTTTTTTTTTTAAGGAAGAAAAAGACTTACTGTGAACCCGCATTTTTCACGTGCGTTCCCACTCAATCGACGAGACTTGCTTTTTATTTGTGAAAAATAATTTTTGGAAAAGTCGGAGTCGCCACTTATTTTATTTTTATTTTAAAGGGAAAATAAAAGAAGAAATAAAACCCTAAAAAAATGACTCCATAATTTTTGGAAAAGCGTGTCTTTGAAAAAAAAAACCCGAGTCTAAGTCCGAGGATCAGGTTACTTATTGGAAAGGTACCTTTAGGAGGTATCACCCCTCTAAGCCCTAAAGAGGTCTCTACTAACTAAATTGGGGTAATGTGGTAATTAATTGATTAATTGGGGATACCTAGATAGAGTAAGGTGATTTCAAAAAATAACTTGCCAAATAGGATCAAATTGCCATAAAAGAAAGTAAGGGTGCATACCTAGACATCTTCTCAAAGCGCTATCATAAAAGATGAAAGTTAGTATTGAGATACATCACACAACATGCATTTTATCAAAGATAATCAAACAATCATCAAATATCTATCAAGGCAATCAAACAGGATAGCAAGCATGGACATAGTACGCAACGACAATCATATTCATAGGGTTTAGAAAGTGAGTATTAGGGAACGTACCTGGATAGCATATATAACTCTTAATGCGCTTCCTCAAGACATGGGGGTTAGATAATAAATAATAAATAATAAATCCTAGCATGCTTATCTAATTAATTAGCAAAAATTATCAGAATACGGAATAATTAATTATCATATATATCTTGTATACAATTCCTAAAAAGAAAAGTGTAAATATGATTACAATAAATAGCAGGATGGTAGCAAAAATAAATTTTGAAAAGATTTTCTTATGTAGGGGTTTCACCAATTCCTCAAATTAATATACACGAATTTAGCCTAAAATTATCCCATTTATTTGGGACCACAAGCTTTGATTCGCATTTTGTTCAAAAGCAAAATTTTTGTTGAAAATTGAGAAGGATGCGAACCGATTAAGATACGGTTGCATATTATTTTTTTTAAAGAAGAAAAGAGATTTTGATTCTAGGGGCTTTAAATGAATTTTAAAAAAAAATTCTTAAAAGGGTTTTTTTTTTTGAGAAAAATAGTTTTGTTTTGAAACAAAGGAAATTAATTTTTAAAATAACAAAAATAGAAAACAAAGTATCAATCAAAACAAAAGTAAAACAAAGATCACGAAATAAAGATTTTAGGAAATTTTGTCAATTAAAGTGGTGAGAGTAAAGGCCAACCTTCATGGATTTCCAGTGGCCCTCAAAAAAATTTTGACCAACAATCACTAAGGCAACAAATTTATGACTTCCTAATCAAACAAACTAACAAAATTATTATCCAAAAACTAATATTTAGATTTCAAGAAACACATGAATAACTAAAATTAAACTAATTGGAATTAAAAATGTAAACTTTACCTCACAAGATCAATTAAACTAGAGAATTAAGATCAATAACTCATTCAAATTAAAAATAAACTAGAATTTAAACAAATCGGAATTAAAAATATAAACTTTACCTTACAAGTCTAATTAAACTAATAGATTTAAGATCAATAACTCATTCAAATTAAAAATAAACTAGAATTTAAACTAATCGGAATTAAAAATATAAACTTTACCTTACAAGTCCAATTAAACTAATAGATTTAAGATCAATAACTCATTCAAATTAAAAATAAACTAGAATTTAAACTAATCAGAATTAAAAATATAAACTTTACCTTACAAGTCCAATTAAACTAATATATTTAAGACCAATAACTCATTCAAATTAAAAATAAACTACAATTTAAACTAATCGGAATTAAAAATATAAACTTTACTTTACAAGTCGAATTAAGCTAATAGATTTAAGATCAATAACTCATTCAAATTAAAAATAAACTAAAATTTAAAGTAATCGGAATTAAAAATATAAACTTTACCTTACAAGACCAATTGAACTAATAGATTTAAGATCAATAACTCATTCAAATTAAAAATAAACTAGAATTTAAACTAATTGGAATTAAAAATATAAACTTTACCTTACAAGTCCAATTAAACTAATAGATTTAAGATCAATAACTCATTCAAATTAAAAATAAATTAGAATTTAAACTAATCGGAATTAAAAATATAAACTTTACCTTACAAGTCGAATTAAACTAATAGATTTAAGAACAATAACTCATTCAAATTAAAAATAAACTAAAATTTAAACTAATCAGAATTAAAAATATAAACTTTACTTTACAAGACCAATTAAACTAATAGATTTAAGATCAATAACTCATTCAAATTAAAAATAAACTAGAATTTAAACTAATCGGAATTAAAAATATAAACTTTACCTTACAAGTCCAATTAAACTAATAGATTTAAGATCAATAACTCATTCAAATTAAAAATAAACTAGAATTTAAACTAATCGGAATTAAAAATATAAACTTTACCTTACAAGTCCAATTAAACTAATAGATTTAAGATCAATAACCCATTCAAATTAAAAATAAACTAGAATTTAAACTAATCGGAATTAAAAATATAAACTTTACCTTACAAGTCTAATTAAACTAATAGATTTAAGATCAATAACTCATTCAAATTAAAAATAAACTACAATTTAAACTAATCGGAATTAAAAATATAAACTTTACCTTACAAGTCTAATTAAACTAATAGATTTAAGATCAATAACTCATTCAAATTAAAAATAAACTAGAATTTAAACTAATCGGAATTAAAAATATAAACTTTACCTTACAAGATCAATTAAACTAATAGATTTAAGATCAATAACTCATTCAAATTAAAAATAACCTAAAATTAAACTAAAAATATAAACTTTACCTTACAAGTCCAATTAAACTAATAGATTTAAGATCAATAACTCATTCAAATTAAAAATAAACTAAAATTAAACTAAAAATATAAACTTTATTTAAACTTTCATGTAGATTAAAATAAACTAGCATAGAACTAATGAATTGCAATCATAAAAGAGAGACATTTAATCTAAGAAAAATAAAAGATTGTTCGAAATCGAGATTTAAAAGAATTTATCACAAACAATTAATTAAACCAATCAACTAAAACCCAAACTAAAAAAAGAAATATTGTATCAAAAATTGAAAACTAACCTGTATTGTATTAGAAAAATACTCTCTTAATGTGTCGAAATGGCAGCCCAATTAGTCTTTCAAGTCCTCTACCGCTCCTCCCAAAAAACTCTTGCATGTGTTGATTTCCCATCAAAGAAAAAGTCTCCTCGCCAAAGAAAAAGTCCCACTGTCCCTCTTCTATTCCTTTTTGTCCCATTTATATGGTAACCTATCCTTTTCATGGAATATTTTATTTCCTTTTGGGATATGTACGTGGATATATGGAAAGTGATGTTTTAATTGCAAAGTGGTATTTTAACTTTTATGGAAAGTGCTTTTCTATTTTATATACATCATAATTAAAAAATAAAAAATAATAATAAAAAAAATATTAACAAACCTTTTTAAAGGTAATAATAATAATAATAACTTATCAAATTGGTATAAAGAAATATATATATATATATATATATATATATATATATATATATATATATATATATATTAAAAAACTTAACTTACCAAAAAAAATATATATTAAAAGCACTTTAAGAAAATAACCAAATAAAATAAAATAAAATACAAAATAACTTACTAAAAAAATTTATTAATGTACATATTAGTAAAAACATTTAATAGTAATAATAATAGTAATCATAAAAAGAGATAAGATAATTGATCACATGCAATCTTGTAAAAACAAATAAATAGATAACAATAAACAAATAGCTAAACAAATATAATAAATAAATAACTAAATAAATAAATAGATAAATGAATAAAAAATTAAACTCATGCAAGTGTTAAGAAATACAAATCATACGAACTATGCAAGTCATACAGGAGTTATCTAAAAGGTAACATAGGTGGGCCAGGATGCCTAAGTGGACCTAGCAAACCAAAGTGGGCTTAGATGTGCCTAAATGAGCTTAGGTGAGTCTAAGTGGGTTAAAGTGGACCTAACTGAGCTTAGGTGAATCTAAGTGGGTCAAAGTGGACCTAAGTGGGCCTAGGGTAAGACTAGGTGGGCCTAACTAAGTCTAATCTGAAGTGCACTTAAGTGAAGCCTAGTCTAAACTTGAAGGGCGGCAAAGGTCATAATGTGGAGCAGGGTAAACCCCTCAACTAAAGTCTCCTAAGTAGCTCAGAGAAGGTAAGCTACATGAGTAGTAATGAGCCATCAAAGAATCACTGTGGAGTATCGAATAAGTATCTAATAGGACATGTGCTAAAAGGACATAATTGAGGGTCTACAAATATGCCCCTATTTGGTAGAGATCACGAGTGTAAGGAATGTGAGTAAAAAAAAACGAATAATGAGTGGAGCGAAGTGAACTGTATCAAAAAACTAAAGAAGGACCAGAGATTTTGTCTTAGCACATGGCGAGAGTAGAGTCGGAACATGGGACTGCAGCGACAAGGATAGAACAACTCTATGTGGGGGAATGGCAGCAAAGGGAGAAAGGTATGTGATGAGTAGCACAAAGATGGAAAAAAAAAAGATGAAGATGATGACTCAAAGTCATGGATGAGATGAATAACTCTAGGTCATGGACAAGATGAACGACTCTGGGTCAAAAATAGGACAAACGACTTTGGGTCAGAAATAGGATGAACGACTCTAGGTTATCAGCTCAGGGCTATAAATGCTAAGAATGACTCTAGGTCAAGATGGAGTGAATGACTCTAGGTCGTGAGCTCTGGGCTCCAAATGGAAAAGAAACGACTCTGGGTCATAAATGAAAATCGACTCTGGGTCGAGAACTCGGGGCTCCAACTGAATAGCCGATCATGATGTTTTTCAGCTCATGGTACCGGGTCGAGGCCACTCATAAGTGGCTAGAGTGATGAAAACGAAACATCTCAAGGATGTGAAGGATGCAAACGACTCTAGGTCATAAGCTCAAGGCTCGGGATGCTATGAATGACTTCGGGTCATGATGCGATGAGTAACTCAGGGTTATGCTAAATAGCTCAAGGCTATGGGTGGAATGAATGACTCTGGGTCATGATGCAATAAGCAACTCAGAGTTACGATGAATAGCTCAGGGCTATGGATGACGTAAATGACTCTGGGTTATGATGTAATGAGTAACTCAGGGTTACAATGAATAGCTCATGGTTATGAGGTCCGGGCTCTATGACTGATCGACTAGAAGGAGAATGCGATACGCAAACTCCCGGTCAAACCACTCATGGGCGACCAAATGATGAAGGCTTAGCTCAGGGCTGGAAAGACTTTGGGTCTATAGGAAACGATAGCTCAGGGCTACCAAGCTCAGGACCTAAGGGAAGAAAGAGAGCTCAGGGCTATAAGACTCAGGGTCTAAAAGGAATGAATAAATCAAGGCCATAAGACTCAGGGTCTAGAAGGAGTGGATAGCTCAGGGCTATGAGGCTTAGGGCCTAGAAGGAACAGATAAAGAAGACCAACTCGAAAGTGGATAGGAAGTAAATGGGCTGAAAGTTGTATACACAAAGTGACAAGGGTCGGACTACTGAGCTCAAGAAGGGAAATATGCCCCAGTATCCAAGGTGCTCACACTGCTAAAACAACCAGTAAATCAATCATCCGCTGAAATCAATAGGTCAGAAACTGATGAATCATGACAAACCTCTGAAAAGCCTAAGCTGAAAACACTCTCTGTGTCTAAAAAGCTGCCTTGTCGACGGATCTCAAAAGGTAAATCTCAAAGTGCACAAAATACTGCTCATCTGGGTAATCCAATCTGCAAGGTGACAATGATGAAAACAAAATCTATCCTATGAACATCTGGCTAAAGGATCCACCCATGCTCCTCGGGCGAAAGCTGATATGATCCATCTCTATCTCAACAAATCCATGTAGGAAGGTCCTGATATAATTAATCACTGAAAGCTCCAAACTAATCTCAATCTAAAACCAAGCTGGCCACTGTCTCAATCTCAAGGATACTCAAAGAAAATGAGGAAATATGCCCCAGTATAAGATCTGATATCAAAATCATGAGGTAAACAACCAACACTAATCATGCATCCTCATATCACTGCCCAAATAAATCTCGCAAAGGAGAGGGGAATATGCCCCAGTATGATATCTGACGTCAAAGTCGTAAGATAAACAACCAACAATGATCATCCATCTATATACCGTTGCCCGAACATAATCTCATCATGGAGAGGGGAATATGCCCCAGTATGGATATCTGATGTACAATAGAGAATCGGTCAAAATCAATCAAACATCTCTATAACCATGGATAGGAATAGTCATATCATCCAACAACAACTAGAAAACCTTAAAGAAAAGGGGAAATATGCCCCAGTGTGGATATCTGACACACAATCAAAAGGATGAATCCAACATCATCAATCAATTGTCTCCAACTCAACAATAATCTGCTAAGAAATCAGAATGAAGTGCCAGCCGATTCCTCAAGGAAGACTCTCTAAATCTGATCTCAAATGAATAACCAAAATGATGAGGAATATGATAATCTCGAGAGTAGAAGCACATCTCTGATGAATCCCTAACTAAATCTGATGGGAATCTAGTGACCTCCAAATGGGGAAATATACCCCAGTGTACAAGATTTATATGCTACACAAAAAACTGTCTCAAAATCCCTTTTCAACGGGATAAGATCTTCTGTAATCCTTTCTTTAAATAAATTTGAGTCTTAAATTAATAAATTCATAATCTTTCTTTAATAATTTTTTTTTAAAGACCTCTTTTTAAATTATTTGGAAATAATTTTCCTAAATAAAAGTTGTTAAAAAAAAACTTCTAAATAAAAATTGAATCGAAATACTTTTTTTTTTTTTTAATAAATCATGAAATTCAATTTTTTTTTTATAATAAATTTAGAATCCTTTCTTGGAAATAAATTTGTGAAAAATATTTTTTTGTTTTTAATTTTATTTTTTTAAAAATATTTATTTATTTATATATTTTAAAAGAAAGAAGATTCTACCACTTTATTTAAAGGGATTTTGTAATCTTATCTTGAAAATCATTTTTACCATTTTTATTTTGAAAAAGGGATTTTTTTTTTCAGTTTTCATTTAAAATCATTTTTTGATAATTTTATTTAAAACCATTCTTATCTTGTCAGTTTTTATTTAAAAACAAAATTTCTTGATAATTTTTCAAAAACAAATTTTTGGACTTCTATTAGAAACAATTTATAAACTTCTTCTATATTTATTTTTAAAAAATTCCAATAGCTTTATTGGTGAAGCAATTAAGCCGTAGTAGTTGGACTTCCTTTGGTTCTAACCCTTTTCTGAAAGGTTATTTGATTAAAAATTTTATTTAAAATCCAATTTTAGAAATTTAAGACTTTGTTTGGTAGCTGTTTTTGAAAACAATTTTGAAAAACGGTTTTTGAAAACTGTTTTAAGATGTTTTGTAAAACAAAAGTTTATTTGGAAACTTAAAATATTTTTAACCTATTTTTAATATTTTAAAAATAATTTTTATATCTAATTCTTTATTTTTAATCATTCTACATGCTTGTATAATTATTTTTTGAAACAATCCCCATAAGCCAAGTAAAAATAATATAAAACATCTAAAAAATATTCTCTAAAAAACATTTTATTTTATATTCTTAAGAACACAAAACAGAAAACAGTTTTTGGTTATCAAATGTGTTTTTTTTTTTTATTTGTTAAGGAGAACAAAGAATTATTCTCGAAAATAGTTACCAAACCGTTCCTAACTCTCCATTTTTTTTTTGGTCTTATTTTGACAAAAATGTGCTCATTCTTTTTTTCTTTTTCTTTTTTTTTTTTTGTAAAAATAATCTTTTATTTTAAAATAAATACTTGAATGGTCAAAGAGGTTACTCTTCAAACAAAAACATGAAAGAAATTAAATTCACTTTTAACCAATTAATTCTTTTTTAAAAAGGAAATTCATGGGTTCAGTTTAGGAAAGGAATCACAACTCTCCTTATCATGTAGTTTGTAGTATTTTTATTTTTAAATGTATTATCAAATAAATAAAAAAATGGATTATTAAACATTATTTTTAAAATTATTTTAAAATATATTAATATTATTATGAATATAATTTTTTTAATAAAGACACTTCAAATACATACTTTGATTTATTTTTATTTTTTTTATTAAAGAAGAATTATCCCTTTATATATATATTCTTAATATATTTTTATAAAATTGGACCTAAGAGGTGAAAACTCTACAACTCAAAGTATTTATCTTCCTTCCTTTCTCATATATTTACTCTATTTTTTATTTTATCATGAATTTATTGTTGTAATTATATTTTTCTAAATAAATTTGAAGGATTAATCTTCACTTTTATCAAAGTATATTTTTATTTTTCATGAATACAATACTTAATTTTATTTTTCAAAATAGTTTTGAAGGCTTAATTCATTTTTCTTATTTTTCGTTTTTACTTTAACTTTTTAATGTTAATATTCTTTTAAAGTTATGGTCTAATTATTTTTATATACTTATAAAATTTTATTTTTTAAAATGGAGATTATGAGTTGTATAAATTTTATATTCATTATTTTCTCATTTTCTTTAGATAAAAGAATAGTTATCCTATTCTTTTTATAATTATACCTTCTATAATTTTATTATATTAATATTTTTCTTTACATTTATCAAAATTTTCAAACTTTTTCTTTTGTTCTTACTAATTTTGAAATTTAAATTCCAATCCTCATCATCACTCATCATAAAGTACCTGAAAAATGGTCAACCAAAGGGAATGAACTCAATTTGATACAATTTTATGAATAGAAACTTTTTAATTATAAATACAAATAATTTAACATTCATTTCATAAAAAACTTTTGAATTCAAACATCCTAAAGCATCAAAACCTCTTTAACAAAACTTTTGCATATTTACTAATTTCATATCAAATCAAATTAAATGTTTTTAATTTTTTTTTTTCATATCAAATCAGATCAAATAAAATGTTTTCAAAATATTTTCACTTTGAATATCAAATAACAAATGGTGTCCCATTAGGTGGGACTTAAGATTAATGAGTGGTTAATCTTATATTTATTCCTTTTTAAGATGGATAGAACCTGCAAATACTACTAATACTAGTAATCTCTAACCAAATCTCTAGAGGTTGGGGTTGAATGTAATTGTATTCTTTACCGAAGAAGGTAAAAGTCAATAACATCTTTATTGACCAGGTTCAAACAAACTAGAACCAAACAATTGTGTATTATTTGATTCAAACTTATTAAAAATATAATATATCCATATTTTTCTATTGTAAAAAATTAAAGATGACCAAATATATTTTCATGTAAAAATGTATTTGATCCATGAAGCAAAATAACAATTAATATAATTTGATATAACAGATAAAGGAAAAAAAAATTTCTTCTACAAAATGTATTAATTTTTCTTACCTTACAAAATCACTCAAAATCCTGAAAATTTTAATCTTAACCTAACATAATATAAAAAGAAAAAAAATGAACTAATAATAATAATAATAATAATAATAATAATAATAATAATAAAAGAAAGTCTTGCAAGCCATGCGAAAAGGTGATCCATGCAAACCATGCAACCATGCAAGCCATTCAAGTCATGCAAAGAATGCCTAAAAGGTGACATAAGTGTGCTTAAGATGGGCTTAGGTGAATCTAAGTGGGCCTAGTTGTACCTAAATGGGCCTAGGTGAAGCTTAGTGGGCCTAGGTTAACCCAAGTAGGCCTAGATGTGCTTAAATGAGTCTAGGCGAATCTAAGTGGGTATAGATGAACCTAAGTGGGTTAGGTGAATCTAAGTGGGCCAAGGTGAACCTAAGTGGGCCAGGTGGGCCTAGGTGAATCTAAAAGGTGTCTGAGTGACCTAGGGTGATAAGAAAAGTGCCTAAGTGATCTAGGGTGATCAGAAAAGTGCTTAAGTGACCTAAGGTCATTTAAGTGTCCTAAAAATGTGCATAAATGAGCTATCTTAAAAAGAAAAAAGGGAAAATCCTAGATCTAAATCATGGCTACCAAAGGTCACAATAAGGGTCCAAATGAGCCCCTTAACAAAGGATCCTTGAAAGTGACTCGGAAAAAGAAGTTGTATGAGTGTTAATGGGCCATCATGGCACTTAATAGGGCATGTGCTAAAGGGGCAAAAATGGAGGGTCTACACTTAGCATAAGCACTCCTACTTTATAGCTTCTTGTCATGCCATATGCTCCATTTTTTTTTATGAAAAAAAAAAAGACTTGAAGCAAGATTAAGAGAAAAGAAATGGAGATTTTATCCAATGTAGACTAGTAGGAGATGTTACAATTTAAATATTTTTTTAGATTCACAATTCACATGTGAATTAAATAAAAGAATGATAAATAAGTACATAAGATTTCATGAAATTCAAATTTTTTTTAATTAAATTGTTTAAAAACAAAATGAAGATAATTATCTATTTAATTTGGAATCCTTAGCTTTCATTAATAAGGTTGCCTATAAATGGTAGACTCATTAGTGAGTCCAACAATCTTTTCTCTAACAGGTTTGAACCTCTCAATATTTCTTCTATTTTCTCCTAATCAAGTTCTTTCTATTGTCCACTTACACCTAGAATTTGGAGGCTGGAGTAATAAGAAACTCTAGCAGTTTTTTTGAACAAAAAGTTACCAACATTAGAGACTGTAATTCAAGGTACAAAGATCTTTCACAAGTATTTATTTGGACTATAATTTTAAATTTTATCTTACAGAATTGAAAAAAATTAAAACCTCAAAACAATATTATTATAGCAAGAAAAATGCACAAAAATAAACACACTTTTCATTACCAATCACATAATTTAGTGGACATCTTCATGAAGTTTCCTATTTTTGAACACTAGACATAGGAAGTAAAATTTGTGATAAAAGAAAAGATAAATTAATAAAAGGCAGAGAGATGGGTAACTTTGATTCCATAATTTAAATTTAAAAACTTGAAACATAGGGCTTGTTTGGTAATTGTTTTTCGAAAAATAGTTTTTAAGGACAATTTTTGAAAATTGTTCTTAATGTTTTGTAAAACAAAAGTTTGTTTGAAAACCTAAAATGTTTTAACCTAATTTTAATATTTTTAAAATATGTTTTTAAATAATTTTTTATGTCTAGTATTTAATTTTTAATTATTCTACATGTTTAAATAATTATTTTTTAAAACAATCCTTAAAAAACAAGTGAAAACAACTCAAACATTTAAAATGTTATCTGAAAACACTTTGTTTTCTATTCAAACAATTTTTTATTACCAAACATATTTTCCTAATTTTTTGTTCTAGAGAATATAAAATTGTTTTGGAAAACAGTTAATAGAGTAACTGCTAGAGAATGGTTTTGGTAGTTAAGGACTACTTTTCCTCAATATAAAATTTTAAAGTCAAACTTTAAATGCCTCATAAATATAAAATGATTAAACCTAGTGCACAAAATTAACTTTTTTTTCATTGTATTCCATAAATAATGGATCTAATTTTGTTAGGTGAAATGGTTGTGAAAAAAGGTTCTTGCAAACAATTTAACTAAATGCATAAATAATTAATTTTTAAAATATTTGTTTTAAATTTATATTTTCAATACAAGTATTTAGGGGATTAAGGTACTTTTGGAAACACTCGTATTTTTCTTTTTATTTTTGAAAATAAAAATTGTTATAAAATATGAGATTTCGTAGCATTATGGGAACTTATGGATGATCATTCGTAATAATATTTATCTCCTTGTGGCTCCCTATAAAAGGGAGGGACCCCTAATGAAAATCAATTCAATTCTCTTCGTGCATTCTATTATCTCTTTTTTTTATTTTCCTTTTCTTATTTCACTTTGTTTTACAACACATTATCAGCACATATAGTCTCTATAAGAGAAATAAAAAGACTTTTCTCTCTTCTTTCTCACAAAAAGGTATGTCATAAACTTATATCATGATTTTCTATTTTATTTATATGTGTGATAAAATTACCCTTTGATTTTCTATTTCGCTTATTTTATTTGAATACATAACTAAGTACAATCCCTATAACCAGTAGTTATGGGAAAATTACAAAATTACTAATACATGGCCAGAAGTTATATATATAATCCCTAATTATTTATTTTAATTATATAAACAATATTATATAGCCAGAAGTTGTAAAAATAAATGATTCATAGCCCGAAGCTATATATTAATTTGCATATTTTTGTTATGACAAAATAATCATAGCCCGAAGCTATGAAATATATATATATACTAGATTTTAATTCCTATTTTGTGTTTATACATTTTTACCATATTTATAATTGATAAATCTTAGGTTATTATATTTTTAGATATTATTTACTTGAAATATTGTTAAAACGTTTTATTAATTTATTCATAGTTTATTCTAATAATTGAAATATTTTTCTAATTAATATTATTATATATATATATATATATATATATATATATATATATATATATATAGTTTTCAAATAATGTCAAACCTTGTAAAGCTTGAATTTGTTGCCCTCGATATTTTGGGTAAGAACTACTTATCTTGGGATTTGGATGTTGAAATTCATCTAGATGCGATGAATCTTGGAAATACCATTAAAAAAGGGACACATCCCTGTAGGATCGTTGATCGCTTGATTTTTCATCGTTTATCGCATCAAAACACTATTTATAACCTAATTCACTATTCTAGAGTAGCTTGTACCCGATCAAAAATGGTTTTAGTATAAACTACCATAGTATAGTGGTTTTTAGGTGTCATCCACTAGGATGGATTATTCTTGGTAATTAAGGCTTGAATGAGAGGATAAGAAATGATTGTGATCAAGTGAAATTGATTTAAAAATTCATAGTGAAAAATCAATTTAACAATGGTCTCAAATTGAGAAGAATAATGAAATGTAAAATACAAGAAAATTAATAGGAAATGAAATTCTCGGAGTTAGAATTTTCTAGAAAACAAATTCCATGGTGAATAGATGTTGAGATCTAATTTTCATCAAGTTAGATTGAAAACCTAAATTTTCATCTAAATCGATTTTTGATTTAGTTTTAGGTCTAGATCTAATATCTCTTCAAATTAGGTTATTTCATACAAGAAATCAATTCAAATCATATATTCAATTCATCTTAAATTATCTTCCAATGATTCACACAATGCAACTATTCAATCTCATCAAATCTAGCTTTTAAGAATTTAATGAATCTACCTAGTTTGCATTATAGTAGTCATCCAAGACAATTTGAAGAGAAAAATCCCCAAAATTCAATTAATCAAGCAATTGGATCAAATTACCTTTGCAATTAAAGCTCATTTATCTAATTCACCATAAATCTTGCCTTTAGATTCTTCTTCCTCCAAGAAAAATGAGATTTAGCCACTCATGCTTGGAGATTTGGTCTCGCAAGGCATGTTTGGCTAGCAAGAAAATGAGAGAAAATGAAGGAAAATAGAGAATTCTATTGAGAGAGAAAATTTGGAAAATTCTACAATTAGAAATGTCCAAAAAGCTCTTTCATGAGAAAATCAAGTTTCTATTTATAGGCCAAGGTCAAGTGGACACTTGACAACCTCTCATTGGTCTTCTAGAACCTTCCAAATCTAAAGAAATCTAGAATTTTAACATTTTGCATGAAATCTAGACATTTTGCATAAGATATTCACATTTCGCATGATTGTACGAAATTCTAAGGTGAGTGGTTGCAGCATGTTGAAACATTTTCTGGACCATTTCACATGAGTGTGTGAAATTTCAGCATGATTATGCGAAATCAACTTACACATCTTCCTTAGCCTGCAACCAATTTTCTTCCTCTGGTTCATTTTGCACAATCATGCGAAATTTTCGCATGATCATGTGAATCTGCAACATTTGGTTTTTGAGCTTCCATTTGTCATTTCTTCCATTTCCTTCTTTTGATTCCACCTTAACTACCTCCAATTAGCTCAAATCCCGGTCCAAACCAATTGCATTACTTCTTTCATTATGCATTTGGATCATCATCAACATTATTTGTTCTCTTCAATTTGATTCATCTCTTTTGTCACCAATTTATCAAAATCATACCTTGAAATGACTCCAAAACTTCATAAAACTCATTAATAACTCTTGCAAGGTCAACAACATGTTAATTGGGTGTTTTAGGCATAATTACTACTCAAAAGATGTAAAACTCATAAGAATTATTATCTAAAATATGTTATTTTTTAGTAGTAATCAATGGCGTCAAAGCTTTAATAATTCCTTTGTCATCACATTCATGAAGGATTAAAAGGTGAATACCCTACAATCAAAGATCCTTTCATCCTGTGGAATAATTTAAAGGAACAATATGACCACCAAAAGACCGTAATCCTTCCAAAGGCCTTATTCAAAATTAGCTCACAATTAAAATTGTGTGAAGAAAAAGTCACTAAAGAAGATATGCTTGAAATTTTTTTACGACTTTTCATGCCTTGAATGTGTTCCTACAACAGCAATATCGAGAGTGTTGTTTCACCAAATATTCATATTTGATCTCATGTCTTTTTGTGGCTAAACAAAATAATGAGCTTTTACTGAAAAACCATCAATCACGTCCTATTGGGTTTGTGTCATTGCCTGAAGTCAATGCCACATCTGTTCAAACTCTTGGACATGGATAAGGACGTGGATATGGATAAGGCCGAGGTAGAGGACATGGTCGTGGTCAAGGTCATGGTAAACACAATTCTTCTCATGGTAATGGTTCTCAAAGTAAAAAGAAAAAAAAAAAAAAAACAACTCAAACCACCAGAAGTGGAATAATTCAGAGGCACAACCTAAAAATGAGATAGAACCACTAAGTAAACATACTTGTGAGAATAAGTGTCATAGATGTGGTATGAAAGGACACTAGTCATGTACCTGTCATACTTAAAAGCATTTGATTGACCTTTATCAAGCCTCAATAAAAGCAAAAGGAAAGGAAATGAAAGGAAGTTGAAATGAACTTCATTGATAGTGATGGCCCAATGGATCTAACCTAGTTAGATGTTTTAGATTTCTTTGAGAATCCTAATGGAAAAATTGACCATCTAATTGGTGATAGAAATTTTTGTTATGTTTTTATTCTTTACAGGTAGGTTTATTTTGTTATCATCTTTTGAACACATTGTTTATTATTTATCTTTTATAGTTTATTTCACATTTTATTATTTCTTATTTAAATTCTTTTATTTATTTGTACTTGAAGATACATGGATCTCTCTCATACCTTGATACATCATACGACATCTAATGTATATGTATCATTTGCAGATTGTGCCACAACACACAATCCTTCGTGATAAAAAATATTTTTCCAACTTATCATTGGTTAAGTCTAATGTTAATACAATATCAAGTCCTATAAACTTGATTCAAGGCTCCAGAAAAGCAACTATTATTTTACCTAGTGGAACTAAAATCTACATTAATGATGTTCTTTATTCTACTAAATCCAAGTGAAATCTTTTTAGTTTCAAGGATATTCACCAAAATGGATATCACATTGAAACTATGAATTATTGTAATGAATACCTTCTCATTACTTTAGTTATTTCTGGAAAAAAAGACATCTTGGAAAAGCTTTCTTCTTATTCTTGTGGGTTATATCAAACAATCATTAGACCCATTGAGCAGTATGTTGTCATGAACCAAAAGTTCTATGACTTAAAAACTTTTATGATTTGGAATGAAAGTCTTGGTCATCTAGGATTATCTATGATGTGTCATATCATCAACAATTCTTTTGGGCATCCCTTAAACACTCAAAATGGATTAGCTGAATCTCTTATTAAGCGTTTGCAATTGATTGGAAGACCATTACTCTTGAGAACAAAATTTCTTTTATTTGCTTAGGGGCATGCTATTCTTCATGCTGCCACTTTAATTCAAATTCGTCCTACAGCTAATCATGAATGATCACCTTTTCAACTTGTTTTAGGCTCCCAACCAAATGTTTTACATTTACGTATTTTAGTTGTGTTGTCTATGTTCCCATAGTTCCACCTTAACGTTCTAAGTTAGGTCCTCAATGTCAACTTGCTATATATGTTGGTTTTAATTCTCCCTCCATTATCTATTATCTTGAACCTTTCACAGGTGATGTTTTTATTGTCTGTTTTGCATATTATCCTTTTGATGAAAATGTTTTCCTGCAATTAGGGGGAGGAAGTCAATTCCAAAAGAATGGTAAGACATTACATGGTATATATTCTCCTTGTCTCGTCTTAATCTTTGTACAAGACAGTGTGAACTAGAAATTCAGACGATTATTAATTTGCAAGCACTTACAAATTAGTTACTTGATGCTTTCACAGATATAAAGAAAGTAACAAAGTCACACGTGCTAGTTATGAATACCCTAACACATATTAATGTCCCTAAAGGACAATTAGAGAATGTCATAGCAAGTGAATCTAAGACAAGTTTGAAGTGTGGTAGACCTATTGGATCAATGGATTCAATTCCTACAAAAAGAAACTGAATATTATATGAAAAGTTTGGTACTCTTGAAGAGTTTACAAATATGAAAGGGTTAACTGATGAAACCCAACTTGATAAACAGTTAACCCTTAAAGAGACACAAATTGATCAAATACCGATATCTAGAACTGAAGATATCTCAATGAGTCACATGGGAGAAACAAAGAATCATAGTGACATTATCATAGATAATATATTTGCATTCCAAGTGGCTATGGACATCATGAGAAATGATGAAGATCAAGAACCACAAACTGTAGATGAATGCTGAAAAAGGAATGATTGGCCAAAATAGAAAGAAGAAATCCAAATAGAGCTAAACTCGTTAGCAAAATGAGAGGTATTAGGACCTGTAGTTCAAACACTTGGAAACATAAAGCTTGTTGGATATAAATGGGTTTTTGTGATAAAACAAAATGAGAATGATGAAATCATAAGATATAAAGAACAACTTGCTGCTTAAGCTTTCTTTAAAAGACCTAGCATAGACTATGAGGAAACTTATTTCCCTGTAATGGATGCAATCACCTTTTGATACTTAATAAGTTTAATAGTCTTTAAAGGACTAGATATGCATCTCATGGATGTTGTTACAACCTATTTATATGGGTCTGTAGATACTAACATACTTATGAAAATCCTTGAAGGATTCAAATTTCTTGAAGCAACCAATCCAAAACCTCGAAAAATGTACTCAATTAAACTACAAAAATCTCTATATGGATTAAAGCAATCTGGACGCATATGGTATAATCGTTTGAGTGAGCATTTGTTAAAAGAAAGATATGTGAATAATCTAATTTGCCCATGTGTTTTTATCAAGAAATCGAAAATTGGGCTTACAATAATTGCAATATATGTGGATGGTTTGAACCTTATGGGGACTCCTAAAGAGCTCACAAAAATAGCTTATTATTTAAAGAAAGAATTTGAAATGAAAGATTTGGGGAAAACAAGATATTTTGTCTCAACTTGCAAATCAAGTGTTGTTTAAATGACATATTAGTCCATCAATCAACATATATAGAGAGAGTATTAAAATGATTTATATGGACAAATCACATTCACTCAATTCCCTTATGGTTGTTAGTTCACTTGAAGTGGACAAAGACCCGCTTCATCTTAAAGAAGAAAACGAAGAATTGCTTGGTCCAGAAGTATAATATCTTAGTGCATTCGGTGCACTAATGTATCTTGCAAATTTTACTAAACTAGATATAACATTCTCTGTCAATTTGCTAGCAAGATATAGTTCTACCCAACTATAAGGCATTGAAATGGGATTAAACATGTATTGTGATACCTTTGTGGAACAAGTGACATAGGCTTATATTATTGAAAAGAATCAAAATCACAATTGATTGTGTATGTAGATGCAGGATATCTTTCAGATCCTTATAAAGCTCAATCTCAAAAGGGATATGTCTTTACTTATGGTGGTATGACAATATCTTGGAGATCAGTCAAGCAAACAATGGTAGCCACATCTTCAAATCATTTAGAAATTCTTGCAATTCATGAAGCAAATCGTGAATGTATATGGTTAAGATCAGTGATTCAACATATTCAAGAAACATGGTGACTATCTTCCATAAGAGGCAATGCAACCAAGTTACATGAAGATAATGTTGCTTGTATTGCACAAATTAAAGGAGGATTCATAAAAGGTGATAGATCTAAACATATCTCCCCTAAATTCTTGTATACTCATGAGCTTTCAGGAGAAATGTGAGATTGATGCTTAGCAGATTCGGTCATGCAATAATCTAGTAGATCTATTCACAAAGGCGTTACCTTCGACCACATTGAAAAAGTTAAGGTATGACATTAGAATACGAAGATTGCGAGATCTACCAATTGAAATGTTGAAAAAATCATAATCATGTCTACTTGAGAGGGAGAATACTAATATGGATATACTGCACTATTTTTTCCTTCGTCCAGGTTTTATCCTATTGGGTTTTACTAGCAAGGTTTTTAATGAGGCAATTACCATATTCTTATGATCATCCAAAGGAGTGTTATAAAATGTAAGAATTTGCAACATTGTGGAAACTTATGGATGATCATTCATAATGATGTTTATCTCTTTATGGCTCCCTATAAAAGAAATGGACCCCTAATGAAAATCAATTCAATTCTCTCTATGATTCTATTCTCTCTTTCTTATTTTCCTTTTCTTATTTTACTTTGTTTTGCAACAAAAATGAGATAGTTTTTATAGTATAAATTATTTCTTAATTATGATTTTATTTGTTACAAACAATACACAAGTTTAATAATTTTAATTTTATTTATATTTAGGAAATGAAATATGTTTGCAATCATATAATAATAAGTATTTTCTTTTTTATGATTTCTCTTTTTTGATAAGGAATAATAATAGTGTGGGTAGATCATGAGTATTAATTTCCCATTTAAAATTTGTTTAAATATTTAATAAAATTTTGTAATATTTTTATTTTTAAATAGTGTCATCAAATAAAAAAATGGATTATTAAACATTATTTTTGAAATTATTTTAAAATAATTATTATATTATGAATTTAATTTTTTTAAAAGACACTTCAAATAAAAATTTTGATTTTTTTATTGAATAAAAATTATCTTTTTTATTAATTAATAATTCTTTTAAAAGAATTATGATTACTTAATTTATATTTTTACCTATGATTACTTAAAATTATCAATATAATGTTACTAAAATTCAAAATTCCTCAATTGCTATTACTTTTTCTTAACCATAATTTTTCTTAAGTATTCAGTTTATTTATTCACAAAATTTAGTATCGAATACATTTTTGTTATTAAAAGAAAAATGTTTGAATTTGGATTTTTTTTTTTTTTTTTTTTGCACAAAATTGCTTTTTTATTTGCCTTTGTTGGGAAAATGATAATTTTTATTTAGAAAAGTCTTTCAATTTGATTTTTGTTTAAAGAAAGAAAAGAAAAAAAATTAGAAAATCATATATATATATATTAGAAAAAGGGATTTCAGCATAATTTTATTAAAATGAGATTTTTCACAAATTTATTACCAAGAAAGGATTTCAAATTTATTAAAAATGAATTTTTGAATTTCATCTTTACCGATTTATTAAAAAAAGTCTTTCCACTCCATTTTTATTTAGAATTTTTTTTTCACGACTTTTATTTATGAAAACTATTTAAAAAGAGGTTCGTTTAAAAAAAATATATATATTAAAGAAAGATTATGAATTTATTATTTAAGACTCAAATTTATTTAAAGAAAACATTAGAGAAGATCTTATCCTTATTTTTGTTGAAAAGAGATTTTGACTTTATTATGAAGAGTTTTGTAATTTTATTTTAAAAAGTGATTTCCTATTTTTGAGAAAGGACGTAAAAAATATTTATTTATTTATTTATTTTAAAAAAGAAGGATTCTAACACTTTATTTTGAAGGGATTTTGTAATCTTTATCTTGAAAATCATTTTTACCCTTTTTATTTTGAAAAAGGACTTTTGCGGTTTTCATTTCAAATCATTTTTTTTTTTATCATTTTTATTTAAAAAAAAAGACAAAAAATTCTGGATAATTTTTTATAAATATTTATGGACTTTTATTAAAAACATTTTTTTGAACTTTTATAAAAGCAAAATTTTCTGTAATTTTTTGTTGGAATAATTTTCTGGACCTTATTTTTATTTAATGAAAATACTTTCTCAACCGTTTTATTTAAAAAAAAAAAAAAAAAAAATCCAAACAAACAAACAAACTCTAAGGCCTCTTTATTTTCATGGTATCGGTGAAGCAATTGAGCCGTAGTGGTTGGACCTCCTTCGGTTATAACCCTTTTCTGAGAAGGAAAATTCATTAGTTTAGTTTAGGAAAGGACAATGACCAAAGAAACTAAATCATTTGTTAATTACATGATTAGCCTTGCTACATAAAATCATGTCATAGAACACTTGAAATGCATTCCTCGACCTTAATTAAACTTAGAATGTATTTAACAGTGATTCTAATTTTTTTAACACTTGAATAATAAAAAATTTTAAGTGTTAAAAATATTAAAAATGTTTTCTAAAATCACTTCCAAATGGGCTCTTAAACCCTATGTCATTGAAAGAAATTAGAATGGATAGCAACAACTAATAAAGGGGCTTGAACTTCCAACTAGTAATAGTGGTGTGGATTTAAAGGGTATGGAAACAAAGACTAGCCCAAAAGACACAAACAAAGAACATAATGAATAAAAAGAAAACTTATCGGCTAAGGCGTGACAAACACTGTCCTTGAAATAAATCCACCCTCCTCGAAGATGAACTTGGTGCACTAAGGTACCAATGGTCTACCTCCAAGATTCAATAGTCAGATCTCACTTTGGGTGCACTCTGAAAGTGAGATGTGTACAACTCGGGTTTTGAATAAATTCCTCTAAATAGATGTATGAAAATATTCCCCGAAAAACTCTTTGAAAAATTCTCTGGAAAAAATTAGGATTCATATGAGATAGGGGTGACTTGCTTTTATAGGCCACTAACACAGTCCCAAAAGGAATCTACTTATAATTAGAAGATAACACAAAGTGAAAGGTGATTCTACTTATAAAATAAATATGCTTGTAATTAGAAGATGACATAAAGTAGAAGGTGATTATACTTATAAAAAAAATAAAACTCCACTTGTATAATCCCAATAGAACTCTTCCCAAAAATATAACATTAATAGAATAAAATAAAATATAATAAAATAAAAAATAATTCTCAATAGGACACTTCTCAAAAATAGAAGATTAATAGAATAAAATAAATTAAATTAAAAGTAATTTCTAAAAATAAAAATAGCTACAAGTGGTGCTTTCATTAGAGCCACAAGGAACATACCCCAACCAACAAAAGTCATTATCATTATCCTTATTTAAGTTGAGAAAGATTTAGACAAAAGGGAGATTTTACCCTTCTGGATAACACAAATCTTAATTACTGTAGACCCCCTTTCAAGAGCTGGGGACTTTAGGTTTTTTTTGTAATAATAACATTGGAAGGATGCCTCATCATCACTAGCAGCTGGCAGCACCCTAGGCAAATGGAGGGACCCCTTTCGACACATGAGACGAGCTGGTGGAGGCAGCAAGTCAAGATGGCCGGCCATGATGGTGGTTAGAGGTGCCATACTTGCTGAGTGGAGCAACAGTGGAGTCGGTAGTGGCTTGCTGTGGAAGATAGAAACAGGAGGAGATAAAAAGGAGGTTTTTGGCTTCAAGCGAGAGAGACGAATTTTCTGGAGAAGAGCTTGGACGTCCTGTTGGCTTTGCTGGAGGAAAACTTCTTCAGGTCTGTTTACTGCAGGCTCGTTGATGTTTTGGATGTTATCTCTCTTCCATATCTCTTGTTGATGCTTGAATATTTGTTGGTTTTGCTTGGGGGTGGATAATGAAAGCCACCTGTTGTTTGTTGAGATATGCATGAGGTTGTTAATCTTAATATGCCATGCTTTTGCTGTGAAATATTCCACAATCATGCCCATAGTCATATTTTGATGTGTTTAGTCTCACATAACCGGAGGGTTCACTGGTGGCTCATGAGTGAAGCCTTAGGTGAGACTATCCTCATCTGTTGTCTTTCATGCTTTATTTCCATTATTTCTTGCTTGTTATGGCTACTCGTTGTTCCGAGACCGTGTTAAATGCATGGACTGTGAGAAGGGAAATCTTGCTGTGACCCCTTGCGAGGATACGGATCCTCAAGGTTTTGATGTTATCAGAGAATAAAGTTGCTCCGAAGAGATTCATGCTACTTCAACCACTCTAAGTTTTACTCATATTATTTTGGAAGGTGACTTGAACAATGATGGAAAGGAAAAGGTATAGAAAGAGGAAGAAAAGTAAAGGAAACAATGAGAAGGAAAGGTTCTCGAAGGAAATCTGATAAGTTGCCCGTGGGTATGACTGTAAGATGATGAAACGAGCATGTTCAGGAATCTACCAGGGCAAGCAGTGCCACGTGCCTGACGTTGCAGCAGTCTTGAACAGAGCTTGGAGTGCTGGTGCTGATAGAATTATTAATCAGCGGTTTTGACGTGGTGCCATCTGTCACTGCATTGCTGCCAAGTGTTGCTGTCCTAGGAGAATTGCCAGGTGTTCCTCAGACGGTGCTAGCAATGAATTAAAACATGTTCCCTCTTGAGGCATGCGCTCTTCAAATTCCTAGACAATGGCTTCAACTCCGTCATGTGAAAATGGAAGTGTGGAGTTGAAGTCTTATCCCCAGCTCATCAGATTGTGTGAAGATACAGACTCAGAAAAGCTTCACCCATTCACATCTGAAACACCTAATTTGGACGGGAAGAAGGATGCTAGGTCTCTGTCGAACCTGTATCATGCTGATGGCATGCCTTAGTATTTTGCTAACAAACCCAAATCTGGGACCTGTTTCTGAAGTCTCAGATGATGTTAAAGAAACGGCAAAAGCGATTGATGAAGAATGGAAGCCCAAGTTGGATACTCTTGACATTGATGCCAGCAACAGGAACTCCTTAGAAGCTCATGCATTCTTGCAGTTTCTGGCCACCTTTGGTATTGCTTCTGATTTTGATCAGGCAGAAATATCCGAGTTAGTGCCAATGGTTTCTCGCCATCGCCAAACGGTTGATTTCCTTGGGTTGTGGAGATCATAGTGGCCTGGGCATTTCCAAGAGAAGTGGAACTTTTGAGAGGACAGCGTATGATGAGGGTTGTTTGGGATGTTTGGTATGCTGCTGCAGTTGCTGAATCATTGATTGCATCCTCTAGTTCTGAGTCTTCTAGTAGCTCTTCATTTGAAGAAACTGTTCATCTGGTGCAATAGAAATAAAGGATGACCTGGTGTTGTCCACTGAGCAAGGCCATCGAGAAGCAAGGCACTAAGCCCATCACTTCATACAAATAAGCCTGCTTTGCACCCTCCACTTGTATTGCCACCCATTAAATCTGCTCCAGCATCCGAAACGACCAAAGGTCACGTGCCACCAAGTAATCCGAGATTGTCACCACCACTTAGTAAAACTCCTCCACACTTCAAGGCTCTAATAATTTTACCATCTGTCTCGCCAAGTGTTTCTCAAGGAAAAGGGCTTGATAATGAGGCTCCTGTTTGGGCTCCAGTTGATCTAGTACCAGATGGATCACCTCAGAGAAAATGGCCACAAAATCCTCCATCCATCACACCTGCTGCCACAGCTGGTCCCACCTCCCTTGTCACTTCCTATTGCCCGTTTAACTCATGCTCTCCCACACAAAGAAAACTTTATACACGTGGACGTCCCCACTTATCCGTCCCTCATGTATTTCAAACCCACCTGCCAAACTCTCATCTCTCATACTCTGTCCCTTATTTCACCCCTTCTTCATCTCCGCACAGCCCCACCAGACCACTGAGTTCACCATCTAAGCAAAGAAGATTCTTCCAGCGTGCCTGGCTACAGGGCTTTCGTTCTCCGCTTTCGGAGACGCTCAAGGTCGTTCCGTTCTCTATGACGGCACCGGCGTCGTTCATCTCTCCTTCTCCGACGATTGCCTTCACCTTGCATAACTTCCAAAGCTCATCCATAGGCTTCACTGAGGTTCCAAATCTGCTCGCCCACGTGCATGGAATCCATGCAAACCCGGCCACCCTTCCATAGCCATGCTATCATACCCATCATACCCATTTTTATACTCACCACCTTCCTCTCACTAACCTTCACGTATCATCCATGCACCTTGGTTCCCATGCCTCCTCCATCACGCCCACCTTCTTACACCCATGCCTCACCCCCCATGCATGACATCCCCTCCCCGTTTCTCACTCGCATGGTTTCTCTCTCTACCGATGGGGTGAAGCTCTCCACCGACCCACAGGGTGTAGCGGCCAGAGAGAGGAGGCCCCGCATCAGTGACCGCTTCAAGATCTTGCAGAGTTTGGTTCCTGGTGGAACTAAGATGGACACTGTTTCTATGTTGGAGGAGGCTATTCACTATGTCAAGTGCCTCAAGACCCGGGTATGGCTTCACTAAACCATGATCAACTTCGTGGACGATGACCCGCCTCTGCTCTACCAGTCAGATTCTCCTCTTTCTCAACAACAAGAAGCTTTCTACTCACCTGGTGAAACTTTAGCCATGATGCAACCTTACATAACCACTACAGCGCCGAAGCTTGTGTTGGTCCGCGTCATGAATTTTCTACGGGTTTAGTGAATAACAGCCGCAACAACAGGCTTGGGTGTAAGCTCGGGTTCAGGCCCAGGCCCAGGCTCAGGCCCAGCCTTAGGCCCAGGCACGTGTCGTATTGTGTTGTGGCAGCAGATCAGGGCTATGGAAAAGAGAAGCTTAATGAAAGATTTTGCAATTGCAAAATCTTCGGGTGATGTCGCTGTCATTCAGGTCGGAGCACAAACCTGAAACAAAACTTAAAGAAAAGAAATTGAGGTGGAGGTAGAAAAGATGAGGGAAAGGGCCCATGACATGTTGATGAACAAAGTGACAGCAACTTATAATTCAGGCAACCTTGTGAGCCAAATTACCGATCTTGCCATTAACAATAAATCAACACCGTTGACTCAAGAGCCCATTTGCCACCTATTCCATACCCCTACTGCATGGTTTGCATGGCCATCTCTGGGCCATATGACATTCTCGGATTTCTTTTTACTCGATTTTGAAAATGTTTTCTCAAATCCTATTTTGCAAATATCTTTCTCAAAATCTTGATTTTTAAATAATTCCTATTTTTCATTCTTAGGATTTTTAGGATCACCCAAGAATCCCATTTTTAATAAAACTTTGTTGTTGTCTTTCCTTCTGGCAAACAATTTCAACATCTCTTTTGTTTTAAAAACGTTTTGAAATAAGCAAGGATTTAATTCCGTAATTCCAAATAATGGAATTTATGGAATTAATTCATGCTAAAATAAACGGACTTTGGTGGGGGCCCCACATACGTGATTTTGATGATTGATTGATTGATTAGTTAATTTATTTGCCATGCATGATTGATTCTATGAAATGCTCGAAATTATTGCTTAATTGTGCACTGATCTCACTTCATGATAGCGCATTATGGTTCGTGGCACAGGTATGCATTTGCTCATTCTGATTTTTTTTTTCTATACATATTGTGATTCTCATATATGCATGATTGATGTGAGTATCCATTGACATTCTTACCGATTGCCACGTCAGCTTCATTTTATTGGTAGAGACTCGATTTTAGGGGCTTAGAGGGGTGCTACGGTCTTTACCGTACCTTCCCGATAAGTAACCTGACCCCCGAACCCAATCTGGTTTTTCACAGACCACCTTTTCCAAAGTAAGGAGTCACACTTAGGGTTTTCTTTTTTATTTTGTTTACCCTTTTAAATATAAAACAAAAATAAGTGGCGACTCCAAGTCATTTTTAATCAACAAATCAATTTTTTCAAGTAAAAATCGAGCTCGCCATCGAGTGGGAAGCGCATGAGCCGAAATGCGGGGTCCACAATTACATTAATAATTTATGATTAAGCAGAAGAACAAAGCAAGGAGATGCCTAAGATAATAGGGAACAGGAGTGGGGGCTGCCGGGTGGTGGCATCCAGAGATGTGAAAGGGGAGGTAGGAAGTTGGGATAAGGGATTTAAGTATTCAAAGTAGTGCTTTAATTCCAAAAACAAGTGGGGTGTGAGAAGTGGGCATGAAAAGGGACCCTCCCTGTAACCAACTCATATTTTATTTGGACAAATGTGGAATTTGAATATTTGGCTGTGAAAGCGTGGAATGTTTATATTGGATTCTACAAAGTCTCACTAATTGAGTAAACCAAATTTGACTTTACCACCATGAATGTCATTTATTCTCATCTGCAATGGTGGCAAACCAGTGGTTCCCATTGGAAGTGCTACAAATGGGTTGAATGTTGAACAAACCTTTTTTAAAATTTTTTTGGCACTTGAAGATGGGGCCACTCCAGAATGCAAAATTGAGAGAGAGTGAGAAAGCCTCACATGCCTAATCAAATTTCTTTGTGAGCTTCTGCTTTCATCATCTATTTATAGGAATTAATGTATTAGTGAAGGATGCCGAAACAGAAGATGACTTGAAAGTTCAACACTCCTAGTCCTTGTAAGTAAGGCATTAAAAATGGAGACTGACTCATAAACCTCATCCACAATGCGTAAATTTCAACACATTACCTAATGCATTTACTTCCTTTTTCTGCCACTTCTGGCAATTGCTGGATCAACACGCCGTCCTTCCCCCTATTCACTACATTTCTCCCTTTCACACTTTATAATTAGAAAATAAAATTCTAGAAATATTTTTTAAAAATAAAATATTAAAATTCTATTTCACAAATGTTTTTTAAAATCATGTATTCTAATATTTTATGAAACAAAATTTCATTTTAAAAATTAAAATAATTTTTATAAATACATTATCTTTTCTTTAAATAATCTTTGATATTTATAATGAGTGGGATTGACATATCATTTTTTAGTTGAAATTAATAATAACTTCTTATAATAAAGATAGAGTCATTTTTATTATAAATTATAATAAAAAATTATTCTCTTTGAAATATTTTTTAGAACACGATGTTTAGTCCGTATTTTTAAAAACACAACAAATTTTTTTTTCTTGATTCGTCTCGTTATATGTGATTTTATATAACTACAGCCCTTGTTATTTCAATTTTAACCTATTTTTTTATATTTTTTTAAAACATAATGCAACATAAAAAGAAAAAAAAAAAAAGAACCATTATTTATCTAAAATTATAATTTGACATTCTTAAATTTATTCTCCATAATTTATCAATTTTTTTTTTATTTATACTAAGAGGGTGTTTGATAAATTAACTTAATGACTTAATATAATTTGATAATTTAATTTAAGTTATTTAGTAAATTAAGCATATTTGATAAAATAACTTAATATTACAACTTAAATCTATTTTTAACTTTTAAGTATTAAGTCAAAATAATTAACCTATTCTTAATCTCAAATTCTTTTTGTCTCATTTACTTAAATTAGTGATAATCTATTTTAGAATTATGATTCCACATTAATGACTTATTTTTTATACAAAGTATTTCATGGTTATCTTATACATCATAGATAATATTTTAAATATGGATGTTTTACAAATAAATTTATTATTTAAATTAATCAAAATAAATAGAAGTTAAAATCAATGAAAATAAATTTTAGTTAAAATTAAAGAAGGATAAATATATCGATTTGATGATTAAAAATAAATTTTACCAATCAACCTTAATAGTAAAAAATAAATAATTACTTTTAAGTGAACAACTTAAAAAAATATTATTACTATTATTGTACTACCTTAAGCCATATCTCACTCATTTCATTTGAAGAAAGGATCGATTTTTTTTTTTCTCCTTTCTTTGTTTCTCACTTTTTTCCACATACAACTCCCTCTTTATTCAAATTTCACACAAAATACTATACACACCATAAAACTATTTAACTTGAAATACTAATCTAACAGTTAAAATCTTTATCTTTGTAAAAATTCATCCAACTTTCAAATTTTCAACTCTACATTCTTTGGTTTCTTTGGTTTCTCTGGTCTTATTATAAGAGGGTTTCTGTAAAGAAATGTCAGAGAATCAAATTTATGCCCAAGACTTTTATGCCCTTTTTATGACTATGGGCCTTGGTAATGATTATACACCCTGGAAATGCATAATTATAGAAACTTCTCAACTACTACACTTAATGGTGAGAAAAAGAGGGCAAATGAACTGGCCAAATTTGTATTTTTTAATTTTTTTAATTTTTTATTTTTGAGGGGGGATCTGGGACTATGTGCGAAGGTAGTGTATCATTTCCTGCTCTTTCGTCGGGTTATTAAGGGTTGCTTTTGAGGGTTTACACTTATGGACCAAGTCCAAAGGAAATGATGTCATTACTCTTCAATTGAAGCAGCTTCCCATACATACGAGAATCATTACAAGAAACTCCACAGGCCCTTTTAGAGAATTGGGTCCAGAAAAAGAGATGGGGCGAGGGAAAAAAGTACTGGTTTCACGCCGTTTATCATCATCATCATCTTTCAAGTTTATGTTGATCATGAGTCTGCTTATAGCTGTATATCAGTTTGCCTCCACTTGGCGACTCACTTCCCATAATCCATGGCTATGGAACTCGGCGACTACGGTGAAGATCCCTGAAATTTCCGCTGCACAAAGTCAACCGCCACCAGCTGCTCCGGTAAGAGTCCAACTTTTTCTAATAATTTTTTCTTTTGGTTTATTTCATGTTTCGTAATTAATCCTGTCATCAGTATTCGGTGATTTTCCTTTGACAGTAAGCAAGATTCATGCAACTTTCTGAAATTTCATGATAATATCTCCATTTTATTGGTTTATGATAATATATTGTTCTAAAATTGAGAAGAGAAGGCCCATTTTCTCATTCCATTGATTGCACGAATTGTATGTAAGGTGCCAGATGTCAAAATTGACATGCGACTGACCCATATGGATGTCATACGCATGCCATTTCCAAACTAGTAAGTGGAGGCCTTTATCCTAGGGTAGTGGAGGTAGGAGGTATAGTTCACCTACTCTAGCTGGTTTCAAATAATTATTCGCAAAAAATGAGACCTTGATGATAGGCTAAGTGGTGTAAGGTGTGTAGTGATTTTAGGAAGATATGCTAATTGGCGTAAAAAATTTTAAGTAATAAAAAACGACTAAAGTTACATGTAATTAATCCATTACATACCAAGAGAAAATGTTTGAATCTAGGATACTTGGTCAAAATTTTAAGTTCTTTCCTATGAGACGGTGTTGAGTTTCCAAGAAAATTTAAGAAAAAAATTAAGGAAAAATAAAATACAAAGAAAAGATAGAAAAAATTTTAAAATTAATTAATTTTTAATTTTATTTTATTTTAAATCTATTTTATTTAAGTTAACTTTATTATATAAAAGTTAAATAGTTTATAAAATTTTAATTAATTATAATCATATTTTATTTTATTTTTTTTATAATAAAACTAATATAAGAGTTTTTCTTCTTAATAGCTTTTGGAACCAATATGACTAGAAGGTCTAAACAACCAAATTATGACCATCTTAGATTAGAGGCACACATGGGCGAGAATGTGAGAACTCTCTTAAAACGTACTAAATGGTTTTTGTGTTTGAGAGAAAATCAATTATTAAGTTTTTTTTTTTAAATCATTATAAATAAATTTTTATAAATATTTTTTAAATTTTCTCAGACATCTTAGTTTTCTTTGAAAACATTTTTTAGAGTATATAAAAGTGTTTTTAAAAAATACTATCAAATAAAATTTAAGAGTTAGTTTGATAGTGATTTTAGAAAGCGTTTTTAATATTTTTAATACTTGAGAAATTTTATTATTTAAGTATTAAAAATACTAGAAAACATTTTTTATTTTTCTAATACTTGAATATTAAATTTTTTCAAGTGTTAAAAATGTTGAAAACGCTTCCTAAAATAACTGTTAAACATGCTTTAAGAGTATTTGTGACAGTGATTCATTTGCAAGTGTTAGAAAGATTGAAAACACTTTCTAAAATTATTGTCTAATACACTCTAATATGATGCATATATCTCTATGACCACTTTATAAGAAATATTGTATGTTGATTCATAAGTTGTCTATTTTATTTTATTTTATTTTTTTCCCTCAACTAGTTGTCAATCCTTTGTGAATCCAACCGCCAACTATATCATTGAAAAATAAATTCAAAATTTTAAATTTTAACAATGATTTATTGTAATCAAAGTAGTTCATTACCATAAAATTAAACTTGTCTTTTTTGAACTGCTTTTTAGAAGTCACGACATTTAGAAAATCAAACAAAGAATGTTTCTAAGCATTCAGGATGTCTATAACAGTTCTATTTAGAAATAGATGAAAGATATAAAAAAACAAAGTAGGGAAAAAGCTTGATTAAACTGACTGGATCATTTTATTCCAAATCAAATTAATATTTATTAAGAGAAAGCCTAACAAAATCACATCTATATATCCTTCAGCCAAGCTAACTGCAGGTGATCCATGATTCCCTATTATAATCAAGAAAAAGAAATGAAAATGAGAGCATAAAAGAAAAAAAAAAGGCTGGACGTAATAAAAAACAATAATAATAATAATAAAATTATGGCCACACTAAAAAAAAAAAAAGAAGAAGCCGACTTGACACTAATCTTGATCAAAATAATTGTCACTCAATATTGTCTAAAAGTCCATTGATAACCTAGGAATAAAACATAGTTTTGAGTAATCATCTCATCTCTAATCAGATCATTGTTAGGGTATAGTAGTTCATGTTAGAGTAATGGGGTTGATAGAGAAATACAAATAATTAAAAAAAAATTAAAGATAAATTAGGGAGAATTAAAAATATGGTGTATTCCATCACTCTCTTTTATTCAAATATTGCATAATTTCTTATTTATACATATTTATACTTAACTAAATAGAAACTCCTAAGAATAAAATATAGAAATCTTCAAATATTTGACAACTTAAAAATAGAAACTAAAATAATCACTCAAAATAAAATATTCTCCTTTAACTTTTGGAGACTAAATCTAATTCTAATATTTAGAAAGTTTCCAAATCAAGTTTAACTTTTCAACATGCCTCTTAAACTTGATTTGTAACTCTAAGTAAGATTGTCAACCTCCTAAAATCTTCAAACTTGAGAGGATTGATAAAAATATTTACACTTTGATATTGAGAATTCACAAAATTTGATTGCACTTCTTTCTTCGTAATGCACTCTCTAATAAAATGATATCTTGTTTAAAATAGAGTTTGTCTTGTCTATAAAATCAAAGCTATGATCATCTTGCAAGGTGGCTAAGACATGTGCACGGCCCAACACAAAGGACTAGTCACCTTGGCAAGAGGTCTTGGTCATAGCACATCTTCTCCCCCTAACAAGGGAGTAAGACAAAAACCTACATCTCATAACCCTACTGTTGATGCCGGAAAGACCTGGAGGCACTATAGCTCCCTGATATTTTCACCCACTCAATTGAGAGCGATGCTTCCTTCCACACTTCTGCAAAAGATGTCCGAACAGGTTGTCCGGACACCCCTTTCGAAGCTCTAGTCAAATTTATAGCAAAGCGTATTAGGTTTTTTATGAGGATTTTGGGGTGATTGCCTTTACCTTCCCCTTTTCGTTGAGTCATCGAGGCTTTTATCATGTCTGAAGCCCCGTCATATTAGAGATGTGGAGGTTCCTTGACCTTCGCAGTCATGATGGTTGCTCAGAGGGTGACAGAGCAATCATTATCCTTCAGGCAGCTGATAGAGACAGTTGGTGGGATGACTTGTCATCTCACTTGTCTTTTCATTCTGCAGGCAATGTAGGGCAGGGCGTAGCAGGTCGCCTGAAAAGACCTGGGGCTGTCTTGTCTAGCATATTTTTGACGGGATGCATAATGATTGCCTGCGAAATATGGTTAAGGGTCCTGCTTGGGACGAAAATTATTGGGTCCGAACTGGATGTTCGAACAGAGGGCAAGGGGTGCCATGTGTCTAACAGAAGGGTGCCTTATGAGGCCAGGGGAATCTGCCATGTGTCCGCTTAGGGGAGGTCCCTACACCTACAATATCTCATAAGCTTGCAACATCCCATAATTGCTTTCTTAACTTTATTAAACATGTATAATTGCCACATAAAATATTGACAAAGCAAAAAACACCGCACAAAATTGAATTTCCAAGTGTTGTCTAAAACAAGTTACATTAACTTAGTACAAGAAAAATCCCATCACAATAGCTTAAAAAAAAATGTAGATTTTCTGTAGGGGAGTCATGGCAAATGTAAGGGAGTCATGCTCTTTATCCTCACTACCAGAAGGCTCAGACTTGTTTATATCAAAACTCTTGACATGAAGGCATTTCAACCTCACACCTATAAGTACTGCTTGAAATGTCGGGAAATATCGATGAAATTTCGTTGATATTTCGTTTATCGATTAGGCCCAATAGGAAATATGGGACCAAAAATCGGTCCAACGATGATTTTCTTGTTTTTCAATATTATTATTGAAATATCGACATTTATTGAGGTTTTTTTTTCTAATTTTTCGAGGAATTTCCTTATTTTATTGCCAATCAACATGGTTGGCGATCAAACTTCCTTAAAATTTTTGAAGTTGCAACACAGGGGATTCAAACCCAAGCCAAAAAGAGTGGGTTGAAGCCCAACTACCACTAGGGCAAATTCACCTTTGTTAATATATGTGTACAAATATATATTAAAATCCATTATTAAAAAAATATTTTAATAAATAAATTAATTCTACTTATTTTATTTTAAATTTTATTTAATTGATTACTAAAAGTATAAAAACTGACATTATATGTTTTTTAACAAGTCATATATATATATATATATATATATATATATATATAGATCATTTGTATGATAAATAAATATTAAAATATAAATAGTATAAAAAATCATATATAATTTTGAATGTTTTTATATTAAAATATTAAAAAATATAAATTTATTCAAAATTTGCTAAAATATAAAAATAACAATAATGAAGTTATAATATTTTATAATTTAAAATTAATTTGATAAGATAAATTATTAATATAATTTTTAATAATTTTAATTATTTAAATAAATTATTGTCAATAGCAAAAAGTTGTCACCACAAGTAATAAAATTTTAGAAATTAAATCTCAAATAAAATATTTTATATAAATCTTAAAAAGTATTTAATTTTTTACAAATGTAATAAAACAGTTTTAATAAAAGTAGTTTTTAATTTTTGAAATAAATGAATATAAATATATTAAAGGAATGTGAGATAATTTTTTCTAATTTTTTTTTATAAATACTATCTTAACCATACCTATCTCAATTATACTTACATAATAACTTTAACATGTGTATTCTTGCTTATTTTATCATTTTTTTTTTTTTGTGTTTTTCCAAACATTTCCATGAATTTTGAATAATTTTCACCTCATCAATGTTTTTATCAAAATATCTACCAATATTTTATCGATATTTCCAATATATCCATAAAATCCAAGTACCAGTATATTCATATTTACCAATATTTTAAACCATGCCTATAAGTGAGGTAGGAAGATTTGCATCACCATGTAATACGCTTAACTACCATCTTGAGAGATTCTCAAGCTACTTTGATTATGGTGTCAAGTCTAACCTAATCCTCAAACATGGTAAGATGATCTTTGGCACTCGCCAATGCTTGAAGATAGGATAAAAAAAATAAAAAATAAAAAGACTCAAGCCTAATCAATAAACATCAATCCTTGGAAAAAATGGGACATCAAACACAAATGACTTCTTTCAGTCACCATTCCTAAGGTAGATCAAGACCTAAGGCTTGCCCATGAACAAGCTCACATCAAATACCAGAGGAATCTTGTGATCCTTTGAAGGTATGACCTCATCATTTACAAATCTCAAAAGAGTGGTATTATCACTAAGCCCTTGATAGCTACATCTTGTACTTCCTATGCAATTTTGAGTACAATGACTTGGAACCACCTCAACATCAACTTAACTCTTTTGGCATCTCTATCAAATTAGCCCTTAGCACCTAAGAGAAACAGAAAACAACCAAGTACAAATCAGAAAACTGAAAAAGGCTAGTACAAGAAAAGAAACTACTCTAAAGATCAGATTTGGATAAGCCATCATCTTCAAGTTAAGCTAAATCTACGAGGAACTATCTAATAGAACTCGTGGTGTAACAACAAGAACCAAACTCAAAGCAAAGGTCTCCATGCCAACTTTCGATCAAGCTGAAACAAACTTATTGCTCCAATATGACTCTTCATACTAGACTTGAGCAAGCTTAACATCTTCAAAAAAGTTTTTAATTGGAGATACTTCATAAAAAACAAACAACTTAGCCTTTCAAGCCTACCCTTTCAAAGGGAGAACCAACACAAGAAGCAATCACTTGGATGACCACCATTTCTTGACACTATTTTCCTAAGAACTAGCCTCTACTTTTCAAACCCTTCTTCCTAGAAGAAGTGGAGGCCATGGGACGGGGAGAGCAATGAAGTGGAAAAAAAGTTGGCCATCCCAAAGTACTAACTTTCAACAACCCAACCTTAAGGCCACATCGAGTAAAAAGATATACTATTCAACTAATCTAATTTATATGCCTAATCCTTGACAAACATCATGAGTTTGCTCTAAAGCTAGTAGCCTTTGAAGTCTTTGTAGCTAGATGATACAAAACCATGAAGACACCAAAAATTACCCCACCTATAAGTAAGGTCTTCAATAAGAGATGACCATTAGAACCAACCTCCTTTCCTACATGACACTAAAAGGAAATCTTCAACCACTTTTGGTAGTTTGTGGCAGAAGGCTATAATGGTTGTAGAAGATTGTCCTCATATTGAAGAAGAGAAGTCATTTGGAATTATATGCAAAAGGGGTAGAAAGAATGGTAGAAAAAAGGTTGAACATAGTTGAAAAATGAGGAAGAATGCCTATAAAAAAACCTTAGGCAACTAAAGGAAAAGGGGTTCCTCTTCCTCAATCGTATTTCTCTTTGCATCTACCAAATTGCAAAAATCATACTTTATATCTAGCAAATGGTGGAATAAAATTTCAATTATTCATGAAGAATTTTAACTTCTTCAGGCCCCAAGTAAAGTATCATCATTTTCTAGTGGTTTTTGAGTACATTCTTCCTTGATATCTCATTATCATAAGAAGAAGTAGTGTGTTTGGGGGGCTACAATAACTAATATAATTCAAGGTACTAGAGGATTAGCAATGGAAGGGAAACAAAAAGGTTAGACCTAGGATAATTTATCATTCAATGAAAAAGAAATTTCAAATAGTAGGAATAATCACACATGACCTATCCCAAACCTTAACTAAGCTATGAAATCTAGAGGACCATGTCCTATAGTTCCAATACCATTTGAAACAATTTGCTCCCTCTTATACAAATGTTGTTCACTTTGATCCCAAGAATTGCATGACTTGAAAATATATTTATACAATTAAAAGGAGCACATCTCATATAAAATATCAAGAATAAGTCTCCATAATTGATGTGGGAACTCATAACTAACCCTTCCTTTAAGGAATTGTAATATACTCCAACAAACTCCCACAGGTAATTAGGATTATTTTATATGTCTAACATAAGCACTAGGCATACAAAACAATACTAATAAAATGTGGATTGAAAGCCATAAATGTTTTTCATAGAATTCAAAATGCTAAAACAAGCTTTCATAAGAATTTTTGAGTTAATAAGAAATATTACAAAAGATTTAAACTAGCTAATAGCCAAATCATAAGCTACTAAAATCTAGATTAGAGTTAAAATCTCTAAAAACTCCAAGAAATAAATAACTAGGAAGAATCCATCCTAGCCTAAAGTCATTCCTCACCATCAATGTTTGGAATGTCTAAAAGGATTTCCAAAAATAGACTAAGTAAGCTAAAACGGGATTTTTGATAAAAGTATCGTAGATTAAAAATTAATTTTTTAAAATACAGTACATTGGAAAATATTTCAAAATTTATGACACTTTTTGCCACATTGGAAGGTGTTTTTAGAAGAGACACCACCTTTCATAATTTTCATATCAATGATGTAAGTTAAAAAATTAATTTAAACTAAAGGTGTTTCTTGAAAAGGACACCTTCCATGAATTTCATATCAATGATACATGTTAAAAAATTTGAATTTAAATTGAAAGTGTCTCTTTAAAAAACAATTTCTACAATTTCAAAAAAAAATAAATTTATACTAAAAATGCCTCTTTAAGAGACACCTTTTAATTCAACAAAATTGAATTTGTATTAAAGGTATTTATTCAAGAAACACTTTTCTATAATTCAACAAAATTGAATTTGTATTAAAGGTGTTTTTTCAAGAGACACCTTTATTATAAATTCAGTATTTTTTTTTTAACTGTGTGACAGATATGAAAATTGTGGAAAGTGCCTTTTGAAGAGACATTTTTAGTATAAATTTGGTTTTGTGGAATTTTGGAAGGTATCTTTTCAAGAAATACCTTTAGTATAAATTAAATTTTTTAACGTGTTTGATTAATTAAAAAATTGTGAAAAGGTGTCTCTTAAGTATAAATTCATTTTTTTTTTTGGAATTATGGAATGTGTCTCTTGAATAGACACATTTAGTTTAAATTGATTTTTTTTTTACAAAGTGTATTATTGATATAAAAATTGTGAAAAATGTCTTTTAAAAAGACACGTATAGTTTAAATTCATTTTTCTTTTTAATATATATCATTGATATGAAATTTATAGAAAACACGTTCAACATGGCAAAAAGTGTTGTAAATTTATCAATATTTTTGCAATTACCATTTTTTAAGATTTTTTTTTAAGTTATTGCAGAAGTTAGAAAACACCGATAAAGCGCAACAATAAACCTCTGGACTATGTTGTTATGTAAAAGAAACAGTTTTGATGATGAAAATTCTCATTTGTAACATATTTTTGTATGTTGGTTTAAAAAAATTAGAAATGAAAATTATACTATACATTAGTTACAACAAGACTTCAACACACTAAGCGTAAAGGAGTTGCACTTTCTAGTGTTACTATGTATTTTTTTTTATTTAAATCTAAATAAAATTTAATTCAAGTTTAAATATAATTTAATAATATCATATGTTAGATTATTTTTTATTATTTTATTATTTTATTTCTATTAAGTCATGTGAGATTCGATGATATGAGCCTCTATGGGTCATGAACTGAGGGCTTTAGATGCTATGAATATCTCTAGGCTGTGGTTGACATGAACAACTTTGGGTCATGAGCTTAAGGCTCTAGATGCTATGAACAACTCAAGGTTATCGATAACATGGAAGACTCCAAGTTGTGAGCTCAAGGCTCTAGATTCTATGAATAATTCAAGTCTGCCAATGACATGAAAGACTCTGGGTCATGAGATCAAGGGTTTAGATTCTACGAACAACTTACTTTTGTAGATGATATGAATTACACCAGGTTGTGAGCCCATGGCCCTAGATGCAATCAACAATGTTACGATGTCGTTGATATGAAAGACTCTAGGTCATGAGCTCAAAGCTCTAAATGTTATGAACAACTCAAGGCTATGGATGACTGAAGCCACTCTTGGTCTTGTGCTCATGGCTCTAGATGCTATGAACAATTATTGTTTTGATTGTTTCAAAATTTTATTTTTTACATTTAGTAAAAGGTTAAAATATTTTGATTTTCTTATTTAGTATTTTTGCCAAAATTTGTATCTTTTGTCTAAGTTGGGTCCAAATTTTTTTATATATTTTATAATTTTTTATTTTATCAAATTTTCATCAACGAAAATAGTTTCTTTAATACCCTAATAAAATCAAACTGTTGATATTTCCATTGGATATTAATATTATTATCAATGATTACAGTTTGACTTTACTAGGGTACCTTGCAAAATGTAAAGTCTGTAAACCGTGCTTCAAACACCAGAGTGTGGCTTGAAAAGAGTCGGGACTTATCATGTTGAATACCATGCCTGTACACTTGTCAGGCACGGGATGTCACCAACAGACCAGGTGAGGTGCTGGGATTCTCGGAAGCAGTGAACGTTTCAACCCAAGGAAACTTCATATCGGGTTTCTTCAAGCTGTGGGACTCAATTTTCAGTTGGTCGGAACAGAAGCCTCAAATATGCCTTCCACGAAGACGTTTCAGACAGCGAAAAGGGCGAAGTTCTCGTACCAGTGCCATAAATGCAGGCAGTAAGTTTCATTTTTTTCATTTTCAAATACTTCATAATATTTTTCATTTATTTTTTTTTTCTCCTTTGTTTTTTTTTTTTTTTGTTTTTTAAATATGATCGAAATAGATTCATCTTTTCAACGAGGATCAAGAATCTGGCAGCAGTCATATGTTGCTATGTATGACCAGTATGATTTGATAGTACCGAGATGAAGAAAAATCTAGGAAAGATGGGTTTTCCAGGTAACCTATCCTGCCCCAATCCCATTAGAGTTACTTTGGATACCACATAGATGGGATAAGGGTAGGTTTGGGACAAAATGAATAACAGGACCCACCTCGATAGGCAAGAGTATGGTGTTAGGTTTTTTCTGTAATTATACAGAATAATTATAATCCTAATTCCTGTTATTAGAACTTTGTGATTTTCACAAAGTAAATAAATAATTAAGAAAATATACCTTGATCTTAGAAAGAAATTTCTTTTTCAGAAAATAAAATTAGAGAGGACTTGATTTCTATCCCTTGACCCCTTTAGTTTGACGTGCTTTTCTTAATGGAGAGAAAGCTATAATGGGTGGAGAGATGACCAAATCTAAGTAGTCTCCTGTCATGTTCCATCAATGTGAACAGTTATTTAGAAAACATATCTTCAATTAACTAATAGGATTTTAGCACTTAATATTACTAACCATAATTATTCTTTAAATTAAATAGAAGATAATTAATAAATCCATAAAACATAATCAATAGCAAAATAAGTCTACATGGGCCATATAAAAACTAACATTCTCTCACTTAGCCCATGTGGCATCATCATGGTTTAATAATAAAATATAATATGCATAGTATAAGCTAAATCGTTTCTTATATTGATCACATCATAAATCATCATTAAGTAAGAACTAATAAGGATCATAGTGGTTATATGTTATTATCTCGATATAGTCCCTTCCATGTATCACAATATATAGTTTCAAACTTAACATGACATGTAATGAGATATATCATAATGGTCCAACAATAATGTTTTTGTCAAAGACAAATCTTGTTAAAACTCATATAATTCATTTATGTTTATACCAAAATAAGAAACATGATATTTAAATATATATATATTTAAATGAGCTCAAAGTGTCAAATATATAAAAACATAAACTAATAACATAATGTTAATAACGGTACCCAAAAATGCCTATTTTTTCAACGTGTTCAAATGCCTTTAGCAGCAATCATTTCATTAATGGATCTCCAATTATAAGGTTGATGCTAACATCCTTTGAATACTTGTCGTTTTTTGAAAAAAATATTGTTGTGAAGTTATCACAATAAATTTCTAGCGGCTTGACAATACTATCAACAATCCCAAGTCTTGAAATAAAGGTCCATTGCCATAATCCATGAACAATGGCCTCAAAGCATGCCACAAACTCAGCTTCCATAGTGGATGCAACAATGACAAACTACTTCACACTTTTCCACAAGATCGCTCTTCCAACTAAAAGGAACAAATAGCCAAATGTGGATTTTCTTGTATCAACACATCCAACATAATTTGAATCTACATATCCAATCACCTCTAGATGATCAAATCTCTTATAAGTTAGCATGTGATCATTTGTTCCTTACGAGTATCTCAATACTTTCTTTGCAACTTACAAATGATCCAAACCTGGATTACTTTGATACCTACCCAGCATTTTGACAGTAAAACTGATGTCTAGCCTAGTATAAGTCTAAGCATACATCAAGCTCCCAACAAGTGATGCATAAGGAATCCTTTCCATTTCCATGCATTACAATTTATTCTTTGGGCATTGCATAAGACTGAATTTATCTCCTTTCTGAATTGAAACAACACTTGTAAAACATTTTTCCATCCTAAATCTCTCTAAAACTTTATTAAGATATGTTTTCTGAGATAATCCTAAGAATCCTTGTGATCTATCACAAAATATTTCAATTCCTATCACATAGGATGCCTCACTCATATATTTCATTTCAAGGTTCTTAGAGAGAAATTTCTTGGTCTCATGTAATAAGCCAAGACCGTTAGTAGCAAGCAAGATATCATCAACATACAAAATCAGAAATATAAACTTGCTCTCACTAACCTTAAGATATATACACTGATCAACAGTGTTTTCTTTAAATCTAAAAGAAGTGATGATATCATTGAACTTAAGATACCATTGTCGGGAAGCTTGTTTAAGTTCGTATATTGACTTCTTGAGTTTACACACCATGTTTTCCTTTCCTTCAATAGAAAAACCCTCAGGTTGATCCATGTAAACTTTCTTCTCTAAATTCCCATTCATAAAAACGGTTTTCACATCCATTTGATATAAATCTAAGTCATAATGAGCTAGCATCGCCATGATAATTCTAAAAGAGTCATTTTTTGAAATAGGAGAAAATGTCTCATTGTAGTCAACACCATCCTTTTGAGTAAAACTCTTGGCAATGAGTCTAGCCTTATATCATTCGATATTGCCATTAGAGTCATGTTTGGTCCTAAAAACCCATTTACAATCAACCCTCTTACAACCTTCAGGCAACTCGGCGAGATCCCAAACTCCATTTTGATCCATGGATTTCAACTCTTCTTTCATGGCATTTAACCACTTAATAGAATTAACACTTTCTATGACTTTTGAAAATGAAATTGGATCTTTATCAATTCCTAAGTCAAATTCTTACTCTTATAGATAAACCACATAGTCATCAAAAATAGAAAGTCTCTTTTGTCTTTGAGACCTTTTTAATGCTACTTCATGTGGTTCATTCACTATAGGTTTATTGGCAACAATTTCATTATAAGGAATTTGATCATTCATTTGTTGTTCTTGCAAGCTATCAAACTATTCAATAACTATGAGAACAACAACCTGAGAAGAAGTTATAGGTAAAGAAATTTGCACGTTAACTTCTTAGATTTTTACTTTATGTGGTTCCACACTCCCACTAATGTCACCATTTTCTATGATCCTAGTATTTCTAGTTCCAACAATTCTTGTACTATGGCTAGGACAATAAAATTTATACCCTTTATATTTTTCTTGATAACCAATAAAGAAGCCATTGGTTGTTCTTGAGTCCAATTTCTTTTCATGTGGATTATAAATCTTTATTTTTGTCAAGTAACCTCAAACATGCAGGTGCCTTAAACTAGGTTTCCTTTCTATCCACAATTCAGAAGGGGTTTTTTAAACTACCTTACTAGGAATCCTGTTTAATAAATACATGGTGGTTTTCAAGGCATGCATCCATAAAGATAAGGGCAAAGAAGAATAGCTCAACATACTCCTAACCATGTACATTAAAGTGCGGTTATGCCTTTCTACAATACCATTCTATTGCGGTGTACTTGGCATTGTGTATTGAGCACACATGCCACATTTCTCAAGGAATTTAGCAAATGGACTATGACATTGTCGAATCTCATCATGCTTTCCATAATATTTACCACCTCTATCAGACTTGACAATTTTCATTCTTCTATCTAGTTGTCTTTTAACCTCAGTAATAAACACCTCTAGGGCATATATCGATTGAGATTTTTCATGTAACAAATAGACATAATTATAATGTGAAAAATCATTAATAAATATGATAAAATACTTTTCTCCACCAAAAGATGGAGCATTAAATGACCCACATATACCAATGTGTATAAGTTCAAGGAGTTGTGTGCTTCTTGTGGTTGTTTTCCTAATTGTGAGTTTTCCTTTAATACAATAGAGACATATGCCAAGATCAATAAAATTCAAATTAGGAAGGATTTCATTCTTTACCAATCTTAGTATTCTTTCTTTGGATATGTGACCCAAGTGTTATGCCATAAGTAAGCTAAACTTTCATCAATTGAACCACGTTAAGTACCAACATTATGATGCAAGGTTAACAAAGTCTCAACAAAAAGGTTATCAAGCTTTAATTTGTATAAACCATCACATAAAACACCAAAACCAATGAAGTGTTTATGTTTAAACAAATTGAAACATCCATTCTCGACTTTAAAAGACTATATAACTGTATCAAGTTTAGATAAAGAAACTAAATTTCTAGAAATAGAAGGAACATAAAGGGTTTGAAAAAAATCTAAATAATCTTTAGTATCTAAAATCAAACGATAGGTTCCAATGGCTTCAATTGGAGCTTTGACTTGATTCCCCATGAAGACAAACTTTTCATTTGGATTTATGGTTTGAGTCATAAGGAATTATTGCATCGTATTAGAAACATGAGTGGTACAACCAGAGTCAACCCACCAAGTATTTTAAGGAACTTCAACCAAATTTGATTCGAAACATATGAAAGATTAGGCTTACCTTTTTTTTCAAACCATGCCTTACATTTCAGACAATTTTTCTAATAGTGTCCAAGTTTTTTTACAAAAATGACACTTATCATTCTTTGTGCTCCTTCTTGTGGACTTGGGAAGATGACACATTAACCTTATGTAGTCCTTGCTTTCCCTTTTCATTCTTCTTTTTGAGCTTCTTTCCAACTCCTTACTGACCCATGAGATTAATTGAATGGATTTCTTATTTCTTTAGCCTAGACTTCTCTTGAATGAGCATATTATGCAATTCAAGCACATTCCATTTATCCTTAATGGTACTATAACCCATTTGGAATGGGGCATATTGAGAAGGCAAGGAGTTTATAATGAACTACATAAGGAAGTTTTCATTCACTTCCATTCCCATGGATTTCCATTGTGCTATTATATTTATCATTTTAGTGATGTGCTCATGCATGGTACATGAACCATCAAGCTTCATGGTGGTTAATGTACCCATTAATGTCCCTACTGATGACTTATCAACAAAGTCAGACTAGGACCATTCTTCCACAAATTTCATATATTCCTTTACACTTTCAATCTTGGGAATTGTGGACTTGATGTTGTTTGCTATTGTCATTCGCATAAACATCAAGCTTTAATTTGTTTGATCTTTCCTAAGCCTTATAGAAAGACCTCTATTCTGTGTTGCTTGAATTAGTAATAACAACAGGCTTATAAGTTAGGAGTGCCAAATCAAGATCTAGAACACCTAGATGAAATTGGACTTGTTCACACCACGAAGATAAATTAAGCCCATTATATATTAAAACATACGAAGCTTGCGAATGAAGAGAAACAAAAGTAGATACTATAAACATATAGAAAGCTCATACATTAGTGCTCAAAGTCATAAACTCAAACACATAACATAGATTCAAATATTAATATACAATAAATGTACATTGAAGTTCTCCTTTGGGTGATCCAACAATGTACAACAATAACCATAATTGATGCTTAATTTTACAAAATTGGTAATTATATATACTCTAACTTGACATGTTTACTATCTTAGGATATACTAAACACATCAAATTAAGGTATATCAACTAACCATGATCATGTTCATTGAAATAAAATTAATTGATCAATCTTTGGGTGATCCTTAAATATTTTATATCAATGAACTTCAATATACTCATGACAAAATATATACATATCATTATGTCATTTCACATATAGCATCACATAGTCATGAGTAAGTGAATTTTATGTACGAAAGACTTTCTAATTTGGTCACTTTGCGGACTAACAAAGTAATTCATACTATAGATATCAAATTAGATAACAATATTACACAATTTGATAGACATCATACTTTAAGGTTTGGCCACTGCGGTGACTAACAAACCACTACAATACGTTGTAATCAAATTACATAATAATAGAATGCTTCAGCATTAACTTTCATAAGATAAAATCTTCTTCCATAAGGTGCTTATCATTATATAATTCTTACATACAATCGTCAATAAATTAATACTTATTGTTAATAAAACACTAAGTTAAAAACCATACCATCAAAAATAAAAATTCATGATATATATATATATATAGATAGATATATATATCTTATTCATTAGTGATAAGCAAGCAAAAATCATTAATTTTTATTTATGATACAATACATATAAAGAATGACATATCAATAAAAATTGATTGATGGAAAAGTTGGTTCAATAAACTTGATAAATCCATTCACTAAAATATATCATCAATATATGCATTAAAAGAGATTGTAGACCCAATATTGAATGCCAAAACTTTATATTATGCATTATATATTTATGGCAATTCTTATTATATGGTTCATCAAGAATTTTGCAAAGAAAGATAAAACAAATCCAGAATATTTAAAAACTCAAAAAGAAGCCCATCTAATAAAGATTGAAAACAAGAACTTGAATGCATTGTGATGAATTAAAAAAGAAACCGACTATAAAAATATCGACAAAATCTTTCCATAGCAACTGAAAATATAATCAATAAATTTAATTCTCTTGTAAAAAATTTGATATCATAAGAGGGAAACATATAATAATCTCTTTAAAGGAAAATCAAAAGTTCCTAAACCATGTGCTCTAATACCACATGTTAGGTTTTTTATGTAATTATGCGAAATAATTATAACCCTAATTCCTAGTCTTAGAACTTTGTGATTTTCACAAAATAATCAAGAAAACATACCTTGATCCATGAGATTAATCTTGAAGGTTGATTTTGAAAAGAAATTCTTTGTAGAGAAAAAAGAAAAAAAATTAGAGAAGACTTGGTTTCTCTCCTTGACCCCTTTAGTTTGGTGTGCTCTTCTTGATAGAGAGAAAGCTCTATACATAATGGGTAAAAAGAGGACCAAATCTAAGTAGTCTCCTATTATGTTCCATCAACGTGAATGGTTATTTAGAAAACATAACCTCAATTGACCAATAGGATTTTAGCACTTAATATTATTAACCATAATTATCCTTTAAATTAAATAAAAGATAATTAATAGATCTATCATGATTATCCTTTAAATTAAATAAAAGATAATCAATAACAAAATAAGCCCACGTGGGCCACATATAAACTAACATATGGTATTTAGACACCCTGCCTTGACCTGCTGCAATGTAATGTTACTTTACCATTATATTCTTCAACTTATGATCATACCTGATTGCTTTCATAAACGTAAGCTGTCTTTTCTTCTCTCCTTCTGCCAGTCACCTCCTGTCCGAACTCATGTCTCTTCCTTCTACAAGTCCCTTATATATTGTCCATTTCTCTTCCTACTTGTTCACCAAAATATGTTCACTTAACAATGATTTTAGAACATACTTTTAATCTAAAAAAAATTGGATATTAGATAAAATTTAGGAAACACTTTTAAAAATTTATAAAATCACTTATAATATTAAAAAAAATTACTTATACTGGTTTCTAGAAAAACACTTATAACACTTTTAGGAAAAAACTTTTATTAAAAATACTTCAAATATAAACACTTTCAAATGCACTCTTATCGTCTTTGACAATGATTATAGGAAGTGTTTCTAGCCTAAAAAATGGTTTTGAAAAAAAGTTATATGTTTGATAAAATTTAGAAAACACCTTTAAAAATTTGGAAAATCCTTTGTAAGATTGAAAAGTCACTTATAATATTTCTTCAAAAAACAATTGATAGGTCATTATCCTAAAAATACTTTTAGAGAAAACACTTCTATATTTTTTTTTATTGAGAATGTTTTGAGTAAAAATACTATCAAATGCACTCTTAACCTATTAGCTTAGTCGCTACTTTTAATGTAGGTGCATTTCTTACATTATCACTTATTTATTTCCTTTATTTTATTTTATCTATTCTTAGGAATGTTTTTACTAAACACATATTGGTTTAAGAGTAGGTTTTTTTTTAGATATTTTTTGTTAAGTTTTTAATTTACTTAGTTGTTGTTTGAATACATTGCCTACTTTTTGAATTTTTTTTTTAAAATCACAAAATAATACTAACTTATATATAAAATATAATTTTATTTGTTTTTTTTACAAAAAGTATAAATTTCTCATATATTTTTAAGAGTTGTTTTTAATATTTTTAAAATTTGACATGGTAAAAAGCTTTTCAGCACCTCAATTCATTTATTCCGATTTTTAAAAATAATTTTTTTAAAAGATAATTTTGTAGCAATGATATATAAGTTTTCTATATTTCATATAGAAGTTATTAAGGGATTCTTTGGTAATGTAATAAAAAATAGCTATCAAAAAGCAGTTTTGAGAACAGTTATTAAGAATGGTTCTCAATTAATATTTTCGAACCAACAAAATTATATTTGTAATTCAAGTAAAAAAATTTATTTCTCTCTTATTTTGGACAAGGTACTGTGCATTTATATACAATACAAAAATTTATAAAGTATTCTTGATATTTTTTATGATTTTGTAAGGAAACCTCTAAAAAATGTTTGAAAAGATTTCAAATTTTGTCTAAACAAATAATTTATTTTGAGAAAAAAATTTCAAAAATCCATTTTAAACAAATTCCTTGCTTTGTTATCTCATTTGCTAACTTATTTAACTAAGTTTATGATATTTTTAAATGAAACACTAATTAGTACAAATTCTAATAGTCATATTAGGAGAGAAGTTATTTCTACTATTCCTTTCCATTTCTTTTTCTTTTCTATCTGCTATTTCATTACTTTTATAATACATTATCAACACAAAAGTTCGGCTCAAAAGAAATTGAAAGGAATCCAACTACAAGAGTTCTTACTTTCTTACTTACTTCAAACACTTCATTTTGTCTAGGAAGATATGTGGTTTTACTTTCTTGAAACAAAGTATCAAAAAGTGGTATATCATTGTGTTTCATTTTTATTATTTATAATTTTTTAATTAGCTCTTATTAATATTGATTGTGATTATAGTATCTCATGACCAAAAGCTATATAAATAAATTTTATTTACATTATCTCATGGTCAAAAGTTATGTAGACAATGGTTTGCGGGATGACTTTGGAGGTAAGAAGAGGTTCGAGAGGTGGTAAATGTTGGTTTGTGATGGAGTCCAAGACCTTTGAGATCTTCATCGAAGTAGTTGGAATAAAACCAAGAGGAATTATTCTGGAGAGGAGTAGAGGCTTTTCCTCTTAGATAAGGTTTGGAGAAAGGAGTTTGCGTAGTCTACTAAAAGGAATGGAAGCTTGTTGTAGAGGGAATTCAAGTTCAAGGGGTTTTAAAAGTCTAGGAGGATGGAGGAAGGAAGTTTAGGTTGGAGTGTCGGGCGAATGAGGCTGAAAGGTTTTTGCTCTGCTTTATGTGGGATTTGAAAGCCAAGAAATTTTGTCTTGTCTTTCCTGAGGGCAAATGATTAGTTGAGGGGTGGTTTTTGATGGTTGATAAGTTGAGGGCCCTAGGAGTTTCCACTCCTGCAGAGGGTAAATCTTTCTTTGGTCAAGGTGGTTTCTCCCCTAAAAAGGTTGTGTGCAGTTCCAAAGAGAAAGGGTAAAGAACTTATGCGAAGGCTACAAGGGTAAAGACAAGGGAAGTGATGAGGACTTTATGATTGCATTTAAGGTATAAGGAGTTCCTGTGTAGGGAAGAGCGATTAAGTCACTATTTGGTTAGACGTTTTGGAGACAATTAAGAATTAGTTCATATGTTATCATCTTGAAAGGGTAGGTATCAACCTATTGGGCTTTGAAGGTTTAAGAATCTCCATGTTGAGTGGAGCCTTTTTTTTTATTTGAGTTTGAGGATAAATGTGAGGCAAATATGGTGTTTTTAAGGGGCAGTAGGTGGTTTAAGGGAAAAGAGTGGCAGTTGCAAAGATGAGGACTTGAAATGGGTTGTTTTTGGAATGGTCACCACACCAAGGTAGTCTAGATGAGGGTAGTAGGATTCCTACTTCATTATTAGGGTAGAGAGGTTTTTAAGAAGATTAGGGATAGTTGTGGGAGTTTTTGTGGCTATAGATGAAAAAACAACTCTTTTTTCTCAACTACAATAGGCCCATATCTTAGTGAAAGCCATTGGGAAAGACTTTCTTGGTTCATTGTAGGTAGTGGTTGTCCATACTTGTTTCGCGATTAGTCTGTGGTGTGAAGTCCCACCATGTGTTTCTCATGTGGTTCCAATGTCTGGGTCATGTACAAGTGTAGAGTGAGAGGTTAGGGTTGAAGTTGAGTGAAGTTCACTCATGGGAGAAAGCATGAGAGAGAGACAAATAGTTATCCAAACCCCGATGTTTGATGTGTTGTTGGAGTATGGTGGAAGGAGTAGAGGTGTAGGTTATAGGCTTGCTAAGGGTATTGTTCTAGAGTCAAAGAAAGTTGGGTTAAAGATTGGGCCAGTTGGCATTGTAGAGAAAGAGAGAAAATGTGAAATAGGCTTAGGAGCTATTTTGCATGAAAAACCCATAGTTAGCTTGTGTTGGGCTAAGGCATCCAAATCCAAGAGGGTTTTGAAATCGGGTTGGGCTAAGGTTATTAATAGGAATGTTAGGTTTGTGTATAAAGAAGTCCATTCATTTATCATTGATTTTGGGCTAACCCTTTCTCCTATTGGATCTAGGGTTTTTTCAAAGCCCTTTATGAATGAAGTAGGGAAGTAAACAAAGGTGTCAGCCAACAAAAATTGGATTATTGATTAGTTGCTTTCAAGTCAATCAACACTCACCGATGAGACACTATTGTTAGAGGCCTCTGGGTACTCCGTCTATCACTCTTGACCTCTTTTTTTTAGATTACAAGTTACCTTTTTTTCTACTGCTTTCTTAGGGCCCACCAAGGCTTTAGGGGTTTGAGAAGGAGGATCCAATGCAATGGATGACTTTAAGGTTGCAATAGTGGACTATGACCGTTTGAGGATTGTCTCGATAGAAAATAATGCTTCGATCCTTGATGGTCAGGAGGAGTTTTTTTACGGCTTGGTGGATAGTGGGGTTTCAGTTGAGCATACACTTGTCTCGATTAGGGTGAATTCCCTAAGGCCTTTGGAGACGAAGACTTATTATTAAGAGAAAGAGAAGGAGCAACCAGAAGGGTGGTACTCTAGCTATCTTATTAAGTTTAGTCGGTGTCTTGGCATGCCGAAAAAAACTTTGAAAATGAGATTTTGTTTCTTATTAGGAGTATGAAGGAGAGAATTGACTAAAGGGGGTAGGAAGGGACCTTTAGAAAGGCAAAATCTTTGTCTTCAAAATTTGAAAGTGAACTCAAGAAGTTAGAATATATAGTGAATTGTAAGAAAGAAATGGTATCGAATTGGGCAAATTTGATGAGGCTTCTATTTTGAGGTGCTAATGAAGATAAGAATGTTATCCTAGAATGTAAGAGGGGCAAATGACAGAGACAAAAGGAAGATAATAAAGTTCATGATCAAATCATAAAGGATGGACGTGGTTTTTTTACAAGAAACCAAAATTCAAGTGATGATTGTTGGTCTTGTACGTAGTCTTAGGGTGAAAAGGTGTTTAAGTTGGAGTGCAATCAATACGAGAGGTGTAATAGGTGGCATCCTGGTCTACTAGAATAGTAGGGTGATGAAGTTAGTTGGTTTGGAAATGAGGGCTTTCTCAATTTCATGTCGCTTCAAGAATTGTGAGGATGGGGTTGTGTTGGTGTTTATTAGTGTGTATGGCTAGGTATGTAGAAGAGAAAAGAAAAACTTATAGGATAAGCTTGGGGCAACAAGAGGTTTAAGGAGTGACCCTTGGTGTGTCAATAGGGATTTCAACATGATAAGCTTCCTTGGGGAGCACAGCAGGGGAGGAGGGTTATCCTTAGCCATGAGGAGATTTTTAGACTTGATAGAGGAGTTGGAGTTGAGAGACATTTCTCTACGGGGGGTCCTTTCACTTGGAGGGGTGGATTGAATAACCAGTCATAATATACACTTGATTGATTTTTAGTGACAGAAAATTAAGACAATTTGTTTAATAAGACCATGTAATATGTTTTATCGAGATTGGTTTTTGATCATTTTTCCCATTTTGCTTGATGGGGAACCTTTTATTTCAAATTTGAGAATATGTGGTTGGAGGAAGAGGGGTTCAAAGATTTGTTTAAGGATTGGTGGTGGGCTTTAAATTTAACGGGGCTTGCAACTTTGTTTTAGATGTAAAACTAAGAGCTTTAAAAGCAGTCTTGAAGTCCTTAAATAAATACATGTTTGGTTTAATTGAGGCTAGAAAGGGGGTGGTGTTTTAGGACGAAAAGGAGAAAGGTATAGCCTTGTACTTGGAAGAATCTGAAGTTAAGAACGAGGCAAGGGAGGCTTATAAAAAGTGGGTGCTTAGGAAGGAAATATCTTGGAGATAGAAATCAAGAGAAGTGTGGTTATTGAATGAGGATGACTACAACGCCAATTTTTTCTATAGGAGGGCCAATGCACACAGAAAAAGAGTAAAGGCTACTTGTTTGGGTTGTGGGTTAGAAGTAGGGGAAGTGTTGGGATTTAGATCTCTTATTTGTGATTTGTTGATGATACTTTGGTGTTGTCGGACAAGATGACTTAGTTAAGTTGGCTTCTTATGTTGTTCAAGGCTTTTTTAGGTTTGAGAATCAACTTGGAAAATGGTGGGCTTATTCCGATGGGGATGATGGAAAGTATTGATGCCTTGGCCTTGAAGTTAGGGTATAAGGTGGGTAATCTCCTTTCCCATTACCTGGGTCTCTCTTTGGGGGCCATTTTCAAATTTGTGTTAATTCGAGATGGTGTTAAAGGGATATTCCAAAAAAGATTAACCATGTGGAAAAGATAGTATATCTCAAAAGGACTGAGGCTCACATTAATTCATAGCATTCTTTCTAGCATGTCAATCTATTTTATGTCTCTTTTTTGTATGCCAATGTAGGAAAGGTTGAGGTTGGAGAAGATTCGGAAGGATTTTCTTTGGGGTGGTGGGGCCTTGTTCAAAAACCACATTTAATAAGGTAGAAAATGGTTTGTTTAGAGAAAAAGGATAGAGGATTATGTGTGAGGAATCTCTTTTCAATAGATAAAGCCCTCCTATGCAAGTGGAGTTGATGGTATGCCAATGAAAGAGAGACCCTCTAGAAGCAAGTCATTAGTCAAAAGTATGAAAAAGATGATGGGGGTGGTGTTCCTGTGAGGTGAGTGAGAGCTATGATGTGGAACTATGGAAAGCTATAAGAAAGAAATGGGATATTTTGAGTAGTATATTGGCCTTCCAAGTGGGTAATGGTTAGAGAGTGAGATTTTGGAAGGACAAGTGGTATGGAGATGAGCCACTTTGTGAGTCCTCTTCCTTATTTTTTTTTTCTCTTTTTCTAAGGAAGCTTGGTGGCAAATATTTGGAACCTTGAGGGTGAAGGGAGTGGTTAAACCCCTTGATTCTCTAGGGCTTCCAATGATTGAGAGTTGGAATCTATGGAGCGTTTTTTGTAAAAGATTCAAATAATTAGGGTGCATAGGGATGTAGATGAGAGGGTGATTTAGACAACATCAAGGTGTGGGAACTTCTCAGTCAAATCTCTTTCTTTTATTTTGGAGCCTAGATACTTTCTTTTGTTCCCTAACATCAACATTTAGAGATCTTGTGTGCCACCTAAGGTGGCTTTCTTCACTTAGGAAGCAACTTAGAGGAAAGTTTTAACTTTGGACTAGATCCAAAGGAGGGGGCAAATAGATGTTTCCTTTGTCACTCTAAAGTAGAAATGGTCGATCATGCTCTTCTTCATTATGCAAGGTTGCGAGTTCTTTGGCATTTGTTTTTTTTTTCCTATTTGGGGTGTCTCGGGTTCTCTCTTGCTTGGATAAGGCAACTCTTCTTGGGTGGCATGGTACTTCATGAATAAAGCTTGTAAAAAGGCTTGACAAGTGGCCCATTTATGTATATTTTAGACAATATGGAAGGAAAGGAACCTATTAGCATTTGACAATGGGGAGTTATTGATCTAGAAATTGAAAAATGCTTTTGTATGTAATTTGTGGTCTTGGTTTAGGGTGTCTGTAGATATAAGCCTTAATTCTCTTGTTAGCTTCATTGATTGGTTAGGCTCAAAGTAATGGTAGGTGATATTTTTTGCTTCTTTCCCTTTCCCTCTAGGGTGAGCCTTTAGGCTTTTGTTTTATATTTCCTATATACTTGGGGGCATTGTTTTTAGCGTATTCTCTTTCAATATATACTATTTCTCTTTACCGATAAGAAAAAAAAAGGTTATGTAGACAATTCTAATTTTGTCATATAACCAAAAGTTATACAAAATAAAATTATCAATTAACAATTTTGTATAATTTTATAAAATTAGTATAACAAGAAGTTGTATAAAGAATATTTCATAGCTTAAAGTTATGCATTTCATTGTGTTGTAATAAAATTTTTCAAAAGGTAAATTAATTAGAAATGAACATAGACTTTAGAAACTAACATAATAATTAATTAGGAAACATTAATGAAATAATAAAAAAATGAAAACTAGTTTATTTCATGACATCTAGCTATGATAATATGAAATATTATTTTTCATAATAAGAAAAAAAGAAAAAATATTATATTACATAGGTAGAAGCTATGAAGAGAAGAGATATATATTTCTTTACACTCTTATGCTTGGAAGTTATATAATAATTATTTTAAATCGAAGATATATGAAAAATAGTGTATACATTTTTGTTGCCTAAATCTACTTGAAAAAAATTAATTTTATATTTTTATAGCCCAAAGCTAGATAGAATTTTTTTTTTTTCACATATTCTTGTAGCTCAAAGCTATATACAAACACTTTTTTTTTTTTTCGTGTTAATATAGTCTAAAGCAATTATGTAAAATACTTTCATGGCCTAAAGCTAGGTGAATGCAAATGTATATTTCTTATTGTTAGAAAAATTAGGCTAATCCAACCTATGGTAATCACCCTAGAGGGGTGGGGATGAAAAGGGTGATGGTCTCTTTTTGCAAATTTAAATTATGTGAATGTAAGAGACAAATTTATGCAAGTATATAATAAAACAATATAAAGACAATTGCATATAAAGTAAAAAAGTAGGGAAGAGAGAATGCACATACAAGATTTTATAGTGGTTCGACGCAACCCGGCCTACATCCACTCTCCTCTAACTTCAATCCCAAGCTTGAGGTTCCACTAATTCAAGGCTTCCAAACCAAGCCTTCAAGCAATACAATTGGATTATGGTTCCAATCCACCCTCTTGGACTTTTGGCTCCAAGCACCCTTTACAATCCTCAAGAGATACCCTACTCTTGAACAACCTCTCAAGTGATACCTCACACTTGAGAATCTTACTCTCAAAGATATACAAATAATTGATCTCACAAAATCCTAGTACAAAAATTTTAAGCTCAAATGATACAACAAAACTAGGATTGAATGGTGCACTAAAGATATGCAAGTTTTATGCACTCAAAAATACTCTTCCAAGGCTTAAATATATTCAAGAAAGGTTTGGGAAGGTTAAGCTCTTCAAAAATGAAGATTTGGAGCCTTTTTGATAGAGGGAAAAAAATCCAAACTAGCCGTTGGGGTTTGACCAGTCGAGCTGGGGGTTGACCGGTTGACTAGCCGTTAGTATTTAATGCTTGGCAGGTGACCGTTGGACCTTGATTGGACCTTGACCGAACCTTAACCGGTTGAGGTGTGGGTCGATTGATTCCTTATTCGGTTGAACAACCATTCTAGAAGAGAGAGTAGGTTTTTTGCACCCCTCAACCGGTTGAGATAGCAGTCGACCGGTTACTGTTCACACCCTTGACCGGTTGAATTAGGGGTCGACTTGCTCCTAGACCGGTTGATCTGGCAGTTGACCGGTTCCTCATCCAGTTTGACTGGTTCCTTATTTGGTTCAACCGATTGAGCCGTTTTCGGCTCAACAACCAACTTTTTCAACTTAAAACCTTTTAAACAAGTTTGAAAAACATTTGACACAAGGTTTTAGTTGAAAACATAAAATCATCCAATTTTAAAATATTTAAAACAAAATAACTCTTGGATGATTTTGGTGCATAAGTAAAGAATGTAATGCATGAAAATCCTAGTGCACCAGCAACCATACAAAGAGATCTTATGAAACTTGGGTCTTGAAAAACACTTCTCTTTGAGGTGGTCTTCTTCTTCATGATTTCTCCTTGGCTTGATTTGTCTTTGTGATTGCCACTCTGGAAATTGTCTTGCCCAATCACACTTGAAATATAATCATTAGTTCTAAACCTTTTTTGTTATCATCAAAATCAAGATTAACCAAACCTTTATTTCACACTTATTAATGGAATTTATAGAGATCTTATTATTTTATATGTTATTATAGCTTGAAGTTATATGGAAAGAAGTCAACAATCTTCTCATAGGTAAAAGATATGAAAAGCTAATATTATAAAAAATTGTCATAGTCTAGAGCTACTTAAAAAATTTAATTTTTTAACTTTTCATGACCAAAAGTCATATAAGAAATATTTCATATAGAAAATTTATGGCCTAAAGGCATATATGTGAAAAATAAATATCTTATATAATAACAAATTATGTAAGTATTATGATGTAAAAGTATTCATAGCTAAAAGTTATAAAAATGAGAAAATAAATACTCTAACTAGCAATTATGCTAAGTTTATTATTTATATATCATACCCAAAAGCTATACAATTCTTTGATTATTTTTATTGTTTAGTTATTGTTTATTTTATTTTATGAAATTTTTATACAATTTTTTATTGCTAGTTTATTTTTATACATAGTTCTAGTTAAACCATATAGAACTATCTAAAATTTTCTTAGCCTATAGCTATGTAGAATTATGTAAAGACGAGAAATTTGCATAACCTAAAATTATGATCATATATATTGTTCTAAACTTATTGTATCACTCAAAGCAAAAGGCCATGTAATTTTTTGTCCTAAAGTTACGATAGAACTGTGTTGATTTTTCGTATTTTAATTGACTCATTGAAGTTCTTAATTTGCTACGATTAAGATTTTATTGTATTCTTGGTATTCTCTTTGTTAACTATGGAGGTTGAAATGTTTAAAATTATACTTTTTATATTGTTAAAAAATTAGTACAATTTAAAAATGATGTAATACAACACTACATAAACTATATTTATTTTTAAAGTACTATTCATGTTTCAAAAAAATAATGATTGTAAGTGTTCCATATTTTATTATTTCTTTATAATTTTAATTATCTTTAGGTTATATTCAGTTTATTATTGCATATAATTTTTATCTAATTAAAATACATTGCTCATTAATTTGAGTTATTACATGAAAATGTATATCGTGTTCTTCAATAAATGCATAGGTTCTATTTATAATTTGTGTACACATAATATCAATTTTTTGATAGATTTATTCCAAGATGCTAGTTTTATCAATTGTACAATATTGGTAAATAGTTGATGTCAATACATATTAGGTAAACTTGATTTTGAGTTATAAAAGAGATAAAATTATACCAATAATAACATACACTTCCATGTGAATGATTCACTATATTCTATCCGATCTAGAAGAATCTCATATGACCAATTTGATCCCAAGGGGTAAACAATGATGCATCAACTTAGTGGAAAGTTACATGAATATATATTACAAAACTAGAAGTTGTTACCTATTGAATAGTCTATTCATACCATTGAAGGATAGTATGATATATTGTGCAAATTACTATTTGTTGGGATTGAGATCTACAAAGCGTGACATGATGTAATAGATAGAGGTACATTTCTAAATTTATTTATTTATGTTTCTTGGTTTCCCTTTATTATATATCCCATTTTGCATTAACTAGTTATTTGAGTATACATGCCCCACATCACTTGCATTGTACATCACTTGGGTGTATTAAGAGTTGCATAGAAGATCCAAGTCATGGGTTGCTTGTAAAAGATGAGTTGTCCATAGTTGGTTCATTGATTTAGAAAATCCATTTGAGACTGTAGTGCACTACCTCCTAATAGGATGGATGACTTATCTTGGCAATAGGGGTGGTTTGGTGAGTGCACTAGTGCATGTGATCTAGTACACTACCTCCAATGCACTGAATTGGATCTACAGTGAATCATAATATGCATAAGTCTATCAATTTTCATAATTCACCAAACTAATATACTGCATGGACTCAACCTTGAGAGGATATTAAGTCCATGCCAAAGTTGACAAGAGGGGCCCTAAAGTGGTCATATATCCCTATGGATTGGGTCACTATTGATGAAGGCTAGTGACAACAGGTATTCTCAATGGAGACACCATGATATCATATAGATTAAGAAAATGTGTCCTCTTGGATGATCCAAAAGACATTTGATCTAGAAGACTATGGTCATAACATTTTCTTTAGTGGAAATTTGACACTCAAGGATTAGAGAGGTAATCTTCATAGGTGATAAACTACCTTATTAGATTATGGATGCTAGTTTATAGGGGTTTGCATGCAGTGGAGGTCATAGTCCTAAGCTACATCTCGTTACTTACATAAGGTATTGAAGTGTAATTAATTCTCTTTAGTATAATGTTGAATCAACTTTAGAATTGGATTTTGATAGAGTCAGTACTCATATGGGTCATAATGTTCCTTGTTCTAAGCTTATATGCAATGATGACATGATTTATAAGGATTGGATTAACTCTAGGTTCACGCTTGTGCATAAAGGCGTTTTGGTAATTACGCAAGGTTACGTAGGGGGTAGTGAATAAGTTCCCTTTATTGGGCTAATTGATTAATTAGACGACCCTATGTGGTTAATTAATCAATTAGGACCCATTTTGGGCTAGATTAAGTGACCTAAGTCTTGGTGGGCTTAAGTCGATCACTTAAGCCCAGTAGGAGAATCCTATAAATACCCCTTAAGGGTTAGGGTTTCTATCACTTTTTGAGAGAAAATTGTCTTCTACCTTAAGAGAGAGAGAGAGAGAGAGCTTAGGATTCCTCCATTCCAAAGCCTATACTTTGGAGTGTTCAAGATTGTGGTTTAAGTCATCGAGCAGAAGATCTTGGGTGTACAAGACCTCTGGACTCTTGAGACTTCATCTTCATTAAGAAGAATTGATTTGGGAATGTCGACCAGACCAAACATAAAGTTTTCTAATAACTTTTCTTTGGATCCTAGAATGTTAAAATTTTGATTTTTGCTTCCATTGCATTGGATCTAGAGGCCTAAGGTATCTTGCATGCACCTATATGATCTAGGGTTAGAGAATAAAGAGATCTAAGGTTCCCAACACTATTTTGATGAGAAATTTTCCTACCATTAGGTGGAGAAACGAAGATTATATTCGAATAACGATGTGAAATTTATTAGATAGTTATATTTTTATATAAATGAATACTTGTTTATATATTTGAAGGAGATTGTAACTAGTACTACAATAAAATGAATTTAAAACACACCTGAAGTGTTATAAGTTGATGTCCTTGTAGGATAGTTAGCCAACACAATAACGAATACAAGTCTAAAGAATAGAAAAATAATTAAAACAAAAAATAATAACCTAGAGGGACGAACAACTATTATAATTATAAATGATTCCAAGATAAGTTTGAGCATGGTAAACTTGACAACTTAAACTTACAACCCTTAAAGAGGCACATACAAATGAAATGGATAAACCTCTAAAGAACTACATATTGAACAAGTAACCCCCAAATTGAATGAATAGCACTTGAGAGGTATATGTACTTGAAAGTCAAGAGATTTTTATTACTTATTATATGATGGAAGGAATATAAGGTCAAAATAATGTTTTCAGCAACAATTTATCTTCTTTCTACATGACCCTAAATCATGAATTGATTGTGAATATCAATATAAAATTAATTCATCAAAGTAGAAAGAGCAATTAATTAGATAGAACAAAACTTATCTATATAAGTATTAGAACATGAAGTTTAATAATTTAAGATGTAAAGTCTATTAGTCATGAAGTTTGATGAATGAAGACAAAAAATGTTGAATACAAATTGGTTGTCAAGATAAAGTAGAAATTATAGCATAAGGTTTCTTCTAGTTACCTTGTGTCGATTCTCATAACCACTCAATCATAGAGTTGATAGTCCTTGAAAGAACTTGATATATACTTATAATACATATGGATCCATAGATATGTTAAAATCCTTGAAGTATTTAAAATTCTTGAAGTAAATAATTCCTTGAAAGATTAGAAATTCTGAAGCATTGTTTTTACCTATAACAATAACAACAAGAGCCGTCTCGTCTATCTGCTGCGGTCAAAGGATTTTTCGATTGGGTTGGCTTGAATGATTCAACCAGACAAGTCATTTTGCCGCCCCGGACCTAGGATATATACAGTTCCTAGCGCTCCTAGAGAGTCTAGAACAGTTATAATCTTCCGGCCTTTCCAAGGGGTCCCTTTTATATTTATAAGGTCAAGTCCTTATTCTATTCCTGACTAGGAGTCAGGAATAGCGGACTTGCCTGTTACAATACTATAATTGTCTATTAATTATACCACTCCTAGACCACCTAATAGAGTTAGACATTAACGCAGGCAATTGGTCCTTACATTGTAAACCGAATAAAGTCTAGTTCTTGGAAGAGTTCCAGATGCTAGAGTTCGGTCTTACAATTTCAACCTAAATCAGGATATGTGATCAAATTACATCCTTGTATGGATTAAAATGAGAGGTTTTGAATTTCTATAATCTTGTTGCAACTTCTAAACAATTCATAAGAATATCTACGAATCTAAAGAAAGAATTTGAATTAAAAAGATATTGGAAAACCAAAATTTCCATTGACCTATAGATCAAGTATTTTCCCAATAGCATGCTCCAAGGGAGTTTTGCAGTCTAAACTTTCTTCCAACCCACAAAAATTGCTCACCATGATCTCAATTAGAATAAGATTTATTCTCTTTTCCTAAGCCTTCTCAAGGAAGCCAAAAGTAAGTGACTCAGGGTGAGACATGGTGGCATGGGCATGCCAACACCAAGAGGCCTTAGTGCAAGGCCTCCAACACAAGCATGACAAATGAGGTAAGCCTTGTTAGCACCCACACAAGGGCTTCATGACATGTGGTGGTGTGTCGCATCAGCATGGGACGTGATGCAGACTTCTCTCTCGATAATGGCATTAGGGTGCAATGCCTTGTGTGAGGTAGATTGAAAGGCCATGAACACAGTTCCCTACTCTATTGCTTAGATGCAACGTGAGAATGCAACAACAATGAAGCCAACTCAAGACATGATGCAGAATGCTATACATAAGGGCACAATGCCTTGTGAATGAATGAGGAGTCATGGGTGTAATTCCCTGACTCATTATTGTACTAAAAGAAAGTGGGATGTGGCATGGTGCCATCACAAAAATAGGAAGAGGTGTAGGCTTTAGATATACGCAAGGAGTGGTAGTGACCCTTGTTAAAGCATGCAGCCATGGGCAAGGAGCCAAGATGTGATGCAACCTATGGGTGAAATGACATGGGGCATGGGTATAAAGATAGTCAATTTCCTCAACACGGATGGGACTCAAAGGTGGAAACCAAGAAGAGGGCTTAGCATGCACATGAGGTGCTTATATAGGCACACGCAACAACAACACGTGGAGTTGAACTCGAAGTGGGAATACAAGTTTGGTATGAGTAGGAGTTTTATTCTTATTGTAATTGTAATTGTAGTCTTAGTAAGACGTTGAGTCCAAGTAGGAGTGGTTAATGCCACAACTTATTAGGAAGAGTCCTAATATAACTAGGATGGTACTCCTAGGCTAACAAGGAATGGGTGGCAGCCACTCAATAACAAGGGGATAGAAAAGCCTCCTAGAGGGAACAAGATCTAGAGAGCATGAACTAACCAGTGCTATTGTGGGAGTCTTGATAAAGGTTGTGTCTTGTGTTCTTATTCAATGAAGTAATAAAATACAAGTTGGGGTTAGTGCCCTATAATCTTGTGGGAGTTTTGTGTGTTTCCTTGTTTTAATCTCATGTAGCTTGAAGGCTAGCTTAAAAGGGTGTCTAAGCACCATGCAAATGCACAAATTATACAGGGAGATTTTGTGCCAATGAAAATAGGAAAGGTGAACACCATATTGCATTTTCTATGCTTGAATTGCCAGATTTGTTTTTCATTCTTTCTTCTTAGAAGGAGGATGACCTTGTTTTAATGGGCCTTTGTCATATATTGAGTTTGGCATTTGTCTCTTCTTTTGTCATTTGAGATAAGAATTTTGCCTTTTGAGGTGAGAAGAGAATGAGAGAGTAATTAGGAGAGGTTGTCCAATAGATCAAGTTGGAAAACCTTTGACGTTCCTACACTAGCTAGTCTATTTTCTCTCTATCATTTCCTTCTTTCATTTTTTCTTATCTTTCTCTTTCTCTATCTTCCCTTTAAATCCACTCTATTTTTTTTTCTAGTTAATGCCGAAATGCTATGAGAAATTAGGGAAATCACTATTATTTGTTTGGAGTGTTAAGTAGTGGCCTAAATGTTCTTCTCTTTGGTAGCCTACTTTCAATCATAATTTTTTAAACATATAAAACTGCATTCCACTAATAATTGGCCTAAACCAATTAAACACTAATTAATTATCAAATTGGCTTGAGAGACCAATGTCTTGATTCTTAAGTTTCTCATATAATTCTCCCAACCAAGAATCGATTCCATCTCCAAGATTATTGGTTTATTTGTTGTTGTAGCTATATTGCTATACATTAACTTGCTCTTGTTCTTCTCTAAAGCAGCTAACCCGATAGACCAACCATTGATGCTATTTGAGGAATGACATAACCTTTACACTAAGTAATTTTATACAAATCAGTAGTTTAATTTACATAATACCCTCGGTGGGTCAAAATCAAAGAAAAGGATACTACGTAGTCATTAGTAAGCTAGGTTGTCATCCTTGAGATTCGACAGCAATCTGTTTTGGTTGTTCTAGTCCTTATGTTAAGTTGATTTATTGTAATTGATTCTAAAAAAACTTAAGATACATATGAAACCAGTGAATTGACCAACCTATGAGTATAATAAAGAAGAAACAATTTAATAGTAAAGTATCCAGAGACAGTCATGCTATCAAAACTGAATCTCAAAAATAGGATCTTAGTTTTTTTAAAGATAGTAGCACTCTTTCAAATTCAAATCTTAAACAATCTTTGAAACCACTATTTATCCCAAGATTTTATTGAGGGGTTAACATATGTTTGATCAAATCTTATCCTAATGCACTTTGCAGAGAAAATATTCATCTTATTAAAAATGTACATAGATTCATGAACGTAGGAATGGGGACAGAATGGCTTTAACATTAAGAGATGCATTCCTTAATGGGATCCTCCCTTAGGACACAATCTTTATATGGATTAAAATAACTTAGCCATGCAGTGAAGGATTCCTCCTCACAGTCCATGTTGGTTTGCAAAGGAAAAGAAAAGAATATAATTAAGGAAAATAGAAAACTAAATTAAAACTATAAAAGGAAAGCAATGGAGATTGTGTCTTCGTACTATCTACAATGTCTACGTTTCATTCCTCTAAGATCCTAAGTATCCTATCATATAAATCTATCTATCTATTTATCTATCGATATAAATAGCAAACCCTGAAACCTAGTCCAAATAGCCACATAAATATTCAATTAAAAACCCTAAAAAAATAACAGGCAATTGCTAGAAGAAATTCACAGCCTTTGGGAACTGAAATCAACATTATGCATGATGGCTAGTACAACTATGTATGTAAGATCATTTACATAAGAACTCCCGGAAGGTATTGCGCATAATGCAGAGGGTACCATGTTCGTGTAGAGCCTTGAGTGCACATAATCATTTTTGAAAAGGAATATCAGCTTCATGTCAAGGTATTGGGAAGTGTGTACGCATCTTCATGCAAAGGTAGCTTTTTAGTGTAGAGGGCTGGTATGTTTCCTCACATGTAATCGACTGTGTAGTCATGATGCTCATTTCGCGTAAGTGTCTTTGGCTCCAGTGAGTACACGTAAGGTTTTTCTATGAATTAGTTATGCGTCATATACATGCTCTGTGGTCAAGTTCCTTTAAAAGAACTACACTTCACTCAAGATTCTTATACTTTCACTTAAGCTATTTGCTTTAAGTTCTGCAATCATCTTTAGGCATCCTTCCAGTTCCACAATCAGAATTTGTTTTACTTTAGGTCCATTTCTGCACTTTGTTGTGGCTTAACCCATTGTACTTTCCCTAATTGTTAGAAACAAAGAATCCAAGTTTGATCCACTATTCATGCTTTGATATTTTGAGCAAGTTCAAGAGTACGATAGTTTTTATCCTTTCTCTTCTCGAGGAGCCATTAACAAATAGCCTCAATACTGGTTTTGCTTGGTAAGGCTCGACTTCAAGACTATATCAACACTTGCCTTTTTTATCATTGGTTTTTTTCATGTCTTATCTCGCTAGGCACATATCTCTATAGTCACTACTTAATATGGTATTTAGTGGGTGCCTTGATAATGCAATGCATTGATAATGTGATGCGTAAGCTCTTTCCAACTTGGCACCTATCAAGATTGTATGTTGTATGTAACTTTTTTCATTAATGAACTATTTATTTTTAAATTTTTGGATAAATTAAGTGAGCTTTTCTTTAATCAGGTAAATTTATTTTATCAACTTAATCTTGATTTCAAATTCATGTAGTCCCAAAAGAATGAAATTAAAGGCATTTGTATGCCCTCAAAAAGACGACATTTTGGCGTTAGGATATTTGGTAATATTATTGTAGAATACGTGTTGATGAGGAAAGATTTTGGTATGCATATGATTTTAGAATGTGATTTTTGTTTAGAGGAAGGCTAGGCATTGATTTATACCATATGAAAGGCCTTAATGATATTAACCTTTCTCTCTCTCTTTTAGTGAGTTTTATTCTAACAATTGTATTCATTAAATTCTATGTAGGGAATTATTGGTGGTTGTGGATTACCATTTCAGGACTAGTAATTCTCATGTTATTCGTAGTTCTTTTCTGCTATAGGAGAAAACTCAAAGGTGGTATATATTTTACATTTTCTTGATAATATCAATGCTATGTTTTCTGAAATATGGAAAATAGATGGATCTAAACAAAAATTTATATTGATCCTACAGGGAAGAAAGAAGAAGAGGCTATGTTACATGAATTGACAACTTCTGACGGATCTACTGATTTAGATGAGAATGGAAAAAATGGGAACCATGGTCATAAGTTGAAAGTTTTTAATTTTGATTCCATCATGATTGCCACAAATAATTTTTCATCTCAAAATAAAATTGGAAAAGGTGGTTTTGGTGATGTATACAAGGTAAATAAAATTTGATAAGGACATTGCATATAACAAGACACTATTTAGTAATCCATTCCATTTATAAAGTATTTAGAATCCATTGTTTCAGGGGAAACTAATTGATGGGCAAGAAATAGCAGTAAAGAGACTTTCAAGAGGATCTGGACAAGGGCTAGTGGAGTTCAAAAATGAGATTAGGCTGATTAGCAATTTACAACATATAAATATTGTTAGGCTTATAGGTTGCAGCATCAGTGGAGAAGAAAGGATATTAATCTATGAGTTCATGCCAAACAAAAGCTTGGATTTCTTCCTTTTTGGTTTGTACTTTTCCCCTTAAATCCTTACTTCTTTTATTGTGATTATGAAATCTATTAACTATGTTGAAAAATATTTTAGATGATATATGCAAAAAATTATTGGATTGGAAGAAACGTTACAACATTATTGAGGGAATTGCTCAAGGACTTCTTTACTTACATAAATACTCAAGATTGAGAATTATACATAGAGATCTTAAAGCAAGTAATATCTTACTTGATCATGATATGAACCCTAAGATTTCTGATTTTGGCATGGCTAGAATTGTTAGGCCAAATGCAATTGAAGCAACTACGAAAAGGATTGTTGGGACTATGTAAGTGTTGACTTCTTTAATTATTTTTTGTATCCTTTCTCACATTGAGAACTTTTTGTTATCTTGACTTCTTTAATTATTTGTTATATCCTTTCTCCCATTGAGAATTTTTTGTTCTTGGATGCAGTGGTTACATGTCACCCGAATATGCCACGAATGGTATTTTCTCAATGAAATCAGATGTATATAGTTTTGGAGTTTTAATGTTGGAGATCATAAGTGGCCGCAAGAACAAAATCTTTCATCACAATGACAGCACCATCAACCTAGTAGGATATGTAAGTCAACTAAACTTTGAAAGTTATCTCAACATTGCAATCAATATCAATTCACTACACCTAAAGTTTTACACTAATTAACCTTGTCAATAAAAGGATACAATTATATGAGAAGCTTCCAAAAATTTGATCTGATCTGGTTTCAAAAGGTGAATTAGAATATTTCAGTTTGAATTGCAGAATTTAGTTTCTATATTTTATTGATTGAGTCTTAGGAAGATTCTATATTTTTTAATTTGAAGTTTCTCTTTTATTTGATATGATTATCTACAAGTAAGATAGCTGTTGGGTGTGATTATTTCTTTTTTATATAGTTGTTTATGTATGTTTAATTCTATTATTTCAAAATGTGTTATTAGAATCATAAGAAAAATATGACAAGTGGGATGTATCCTTTTTGAATTCCTTGACTAGGCTTGAGTGTCTACAAATAAGATAGTTGTTGGACACAATTATTTCTTTTTATATAATTTTTTATGCATGTTTAATTCTATTACTTCAACATTTGTTATTAGAATCATAAGAAAAAGATTACAAGTGGGATTTGTCCTTTTTAAATTCCTTAAATCAACAAAGATGAATTTTGAGAATTTAAGTATCATGATGAAGACTTGGTTTCAAAGATTTATGAGAGGTTGTAAAGCAAGGTTACAAGAAGCCATAAGGTGAAACTGTAAGATTTCATACATGATATATTCAATTCAATGAACACTTACAACATGAATTCAATCTGTAAAAGACTCGGACTTACCTCCAACCATCGGATCAAGTTGCTGGAATCGGTTCAACCTTTGGTTTCCAAACTCTGATGTTCTCCTATGGATGGTGTATTACTGAATAATGAAGACGCAGATATCGAGTTTGGGACCATGAGAAATATATAACCGTGGCCTCCCATCATACCACGTTTCTGCAGATTTGCCACACCCTCTTTAAACGCAGCGGAAAAAGTGCGATCATGGTGGAGGACGTGGGTGTTGGACCACTTCAGGATCACCCCTTCATGGTGGTGAACGTGGAGACGACGTGGGGTGATAACATTCTCCCACTTGGTCCACACCTTTAACTTAATGTCCTATCTTAATCCATCAATTATCCGTATTAAGTAACAAATACTTGAATCATGGCGATAAGTCCTCTATATAACGAGTGTTATCTTCCATGTATTACAATGTATTAATTTCTTAACATTTTACTTTATGTGGCAATATTACTTAATGAATAAAGCCTATGTTCATTCTTGGTCTAATGAAGTTGAATTTTCTCAAAATTAAATAAAGGTGCACATCAATATGAGAAAACATCATAATAAGAGTTTGTACAATAAAAACTACATAAGGGAACTAAGTCCCATGTTCATTACATGATCCTTGAATTTCAACGGTGGCATGCCCTTAGTCAAAGGATCAGCAATCATCAATTCAGTGCTAATGTGCTCAATGACCACTTTCTTTTCTTTAACACGTTCTCTTATGGCTAGATACTTAATGTCGATGTGCTTGCTTCGACTTCCACTTTTATTGTTCTTTGCCATAAAGACTGTAGCTGAATTGTCGCAATATATGCTCAATGGCCTAGATATTGAATCCATAACTCTAAGCCCCGAAATGAAACTCTTAAGCCATACACCATGTGAAGTAGCCTCAAAACAAGATATGAACTCAGCTTCCATAGTAGAAGTAGTAGTCATGGTCTGCTTAACGCTCCTCCAAGATATAGCTCCACCGGCCAATATAAAAATGTATCCAGATGTTGATTTACGTGAATCAACACAACCAACAAAGTCTGAATCTGAGTATCCAGCAACCTCTAAATTGCTTGTCCGTCTGTACATAAGCTTGTAATCTTTGGTTCCTTGGAGATATCTCATCACTTTCTTTGCAGCTTTCTAGTGGTCTATACCTGGGTTACTCTGATATCGTCCTAACATTCCAACAGCAAATGCAATGTCAGGCCTTGTGCAGACCTGAGCATACATCAAACTTCCGATTGCAGAAGCATATGGAATGTTCTTCATCTGTTCCCTCTCAAGATCATTTTTCGGGCATTGGTCGATTGAACCTATCACCCTTCACTATAGGAGAAACACTAGGTGAACAATTCTTCATCCGAAATCTCTCTAAAACTTTATTGATATAGGTTTCTTAAGACAAACCTAAGATACCTTTAAATCTGTCTCTATGGATCTTAATGCCAATGACATAAGATGCCTCACCCATATCCTTCATGTCAAAATTTTTAGAGAGGAATTGTTTCACCTCATGAAGTAAACCCTTATCATTGGTTGCAAGTAAGATGTCATCCATGTATAAAACAAGAAAACAAACTTTACTCCCACTAACCTTAAGGTATATGCATTGATCCATAACATTTTCAACAAAACCAAATGAAGAAATTATGTTATGGAATTTTAAATACCATTGGTGGGATGCTTGTTTCAAACCGTATATGGATTTCTTAAGCTTACAAACCAATTGCTCACCATCACTAGAGGGGAATCCTTCAGGTTGTTTCATGTAAACCTCCTCCTCTAACTCTCCATTAAGAAATGTTGTTTTCACATCCATTTGTTGCAATTCCAAATCAAAGTGGGCTACTAATGCCAATATAATGCGTAAGGAATCTTTCTTAGATACAGGAGAAAAAGTTTCCGTGTAATCGATTCCTTCTTTCTGAGTGAACCCCTTTGCAACAAGTCTGGGCTTGTATTTCTCAATGTTGCCTAATGAGTCTTTCTTTGTCTTAAAAACCCATTTACAACCAATGGTTTTTGCACCATTAGGCAACTCAACAAGGTCCCAAACATCGTTGCACTTCATGGAACTCATCTCATCCTTCATGGCATTGTACCACAATTCTGATTCTTTACAACTCATGGCTTGTGAAAAAGATTCGGGATCATTTTCGGCTCCTATATTGTAGTCACATTCTTGTAGATACAGTACATAATCACTAGGAATTGCTGACCTCTTAGTTCGAGCAGACCTTCTTAAGGTTGCACCAATATCTTCCGAGGAAGTATGAGGTTCAACTTGTTGTTCAGAAGTGTTAGGCAACTCCTGATCAACTTGGTCTATTGGAATGTTGTCAACAACTTGTGGAACTTCAATGACTGGTTGAACTTCATCGATTGTTCGTTCAATACCCGTTTGTACTTGAGGGGTGTTATGAACAATAAACAATCTATCGCTTGAAGTGGAAGGTTGAGACTCTGTATGATCAATATCAGAAACTATGTTTCTAAATTGATCGCTCCCACCGACCAAGTCATATTCAAGAAATTTAGCATTTCTTGATTCCACAATCCTAGTGTTGTTAGATGGACAATAAAATCTGTACCCCTTGGACTTTTCAGCATATCCAATGAAATACCCACTAATAGTCCTTGGGTCCAGTTTCTTCTCCTGTGGATTATAAATTCTCACTTCAGACGAGCATCCCCAAACGCGCATATGTCACAAACTCGGTTTCCAACCTTTCAATAACTCAAATGGCGTTTTTGGGACAACCTTGGTTGGAACTCGGTTTAATATATACACAACTGTCTTAAGTGCTTCAGTCCACAAGAATTTAGGAAGTTTTGAGCTACTAAGCATACTCCTCACCATGTCCAATAAAGTTCGGTTTCTTCTTTCTGCTACACCATTTTGGTCTGGAGAACCAGGCATGGTGTATTGGGCAACAATCCCATGCTCTTGAAGAAACTTCGCAAATGGCCTAGGTGATTGTCTATCTTCCAAGTATCTACCATAATATTCTCCACCTCTATCTGATCTCACAATCTTAATTTGTTTACCATATTGTTTCTCTACTTCTGCCTTGAAGACTTTAAAGGCATCTAAAGCTTCATGTTTATTATGAAGTATGTAGAGATACATGTATCGTGAGAAATCATCTATGAAAGAGATGAAGTATTTCTGACCATGAGAGTCCATGTCAAGACTACATATATCAGTATGTATGATCTCTAGTATGGTGGAACTCCTAGTAGCACCTTTCTTTGACTTATTGGTCTGCTTACCCTTAATGCAGTCCACACAAGTCTCAAAGTCAGTAAAATCTAGAGTACTAAGTACCCCATCATTCACCAATCTTTTGATTCTATCTATGGAGATATGACCTAATCTCCGGTGCCATAATGTAGAGGAATCCTCTTTTACAACACATCTCTTAATGCCAGTTTGGACATGTAATGAATTATGAGCGGTATCATTTTGTAAGAATATACAATAAAGACCATCAGACAAGATACCATTCCCAACATAATCAGATTTATAAATCAAACTGAAAGATGTTTTTGAAAAATGAAAGGAATATCCAAACGGTACAAGTCTAGAAACTGAAATCAAGTTTCGTGAGAAACTTGGTACATAAAAGGTCCTTTGCAATTCCAAAATAAAACCACCATATAAAGTTAAATAACATGTCCCTATTGCTTCCACATGTGAGCCCATCTTGTTTCCGGATAAGATGAATTGCTCACTTGTCACTGGCTTCCTTAGGTTTTGCATACCCTGCAAGGAATTTGAAATGTGGATTGTAGATCCAGAATCAATCCACCATGTGTTGGTGTTTACATTAACCATATTAGATTCATAGCAAACAAATGAGGTAGGGTTACCTTTCTTCTCAAGCCAATTCTGAAATTTCAAACATTTCTTCTTCACGTGTCCTTTCTTTTTACAGAAAAAACACTTTTCGTCTTTCTTAATGTCAGATTTGGGAGGAATTTGTTGCTTCCCTTTCTGACTAGCTTGAGATTTTCCTTTCTTTCCTTTCCTTTGCGTCACCAGCATGGCACTTTCTCCCTGTTCCATCAATAACCTTCCTTCCTCTTGAACACACATGGTCATCAATTCATTGATAGACCACTTATCCTTATGTGTGTTGTAAGAGATTTTGAAAGGTCCATATTGAGGTGGAAGAGTGTTAAGGATAAAGTGCACCAAGAAAGATTCAGACATTTCTACCTCGAGTTTCTTCAATTGAGCCACTATGTCCCTCATCTCCATGATGTGTTCGTGCACACCTCTTATACCGGTGAGCTTCAGGGATGTGAACTTCATAATCAGGGTGCTTGCCAAGGCTTTGTCTGAAGTGACGAATTGCTCGTCAATAGCCTTTAGCAATTCACGGACATTCTCATGTTGCTCGATTGAACCGCGTATACCAGCATTGATTTTTGTCTTAATGTACATCACGCTAAGGCGATTAGATTTCTCCCAGCGTTCGTACAATAAAATTTGTTCAGGTGTGCTGGTATCAATGATCTTATGTGGTTCATCTTTCCTTATAGCATAATCTATGTCCATGCACCCTAATTGAAGAAGAATTCTCTCCTTCCATATCTTAAAGTTATCTCCTCTAAGTTCGGGAACCTCACAACGAATATCAGATATGCTAGGTAAAACTGCACAAAAGGATTACAAGCTTATTAAAAAAAATTTGAGGCTTTAATATAAATTCATGCTTTACCAATGTAGAACATGCTTAAAATTGAATCTAATTTTATTAAAAATTGCCTGTGGGCTAAATCTTTAATTCAATTAGATTAATTATCTTTATAATAGACTTTATCAAACTACTTTATTGAATTATGAAATTTATTATGAATATAGTTTGATATTTTTTTTTTGTCTATAATATTTATGATAAACCTATTAAATTAATTATTCCTAACTCCTATGGGTAAATTAGGAAAAATTAATTTTAATATTTTATCCTAATTAATTATATAAACATAATGAAAACCCTGTGGTGTAAAATCATCATATTTATATAATTAATTACAATTAATGTCCATAATGTGATCCTTATTTACTTAATATATAATTTTTATATAATTAAGGATGTTGTGGCTATTCCTTAATTATTTAAAAAATCATATGGTTTCACTAGACATTAAAACTATATGATATAATTTTAATATATCTAACTAAATTTTTAGGCAACAATTGCATGCATTAAAAGTTACAACTTTTAATTTATCTAACTCAAATTTAGGCTACATTTTTACACATACAAGCATATAAATTAAAATAAATAATTTAATTTGCATGTATAAAATCACATATAATTTAGAATAATTTAAAAGGTTTCAAATAATAAATGGGTGCCTAAACCCAATAAAATTATTTCAAACAGGTCATAATTGCCTAAATTGGCCCAAATTTCACAATAAGTTTACAAGTCCAATCATAAATAATTTAAACCGGGCCATAAGAACCTAAATTGACCCAATTTTTAAAGCCCAACACTTAAAGCCCCTTAATTCAGTAAAATGGGCCACTGCCATGCAATAAGCTTCATAGGCCCAAAAGTCACTTATTCCAAGGCCCAAAAACTTAGTAGTACCCAATCTCTCTCTAGTTTTTTTTTTATATTATTATTATTATTATTATTATTATCAACTGCAACGAAAACCCACCATCCTAATTTTCCCCCACCCCATGGACTACTTCATCACCGGTAGCCACGTACTCGCCGCCACTCACATGGATTGCATCATTATCAGCTTGCTATGGAGCCGCCTGCAACACATGCAAGAACAGCCCCATGCAGTGCCTTTCAAGCAGCCTGCATCACCAGCGGATGAACACCACTGCTGCCAGTTTTTTCGACACCAAAATCCACCGTCACTAGTCCATGTCCGACCATGGCTAAACTGAGGCAATGACGGTGGAGACTGAATGCACCAGATAGACAGCGCCTCTCCTCACAGGCAGCACCATGCTTCAGCCGCAAAACAGCCTAGCAACGCTCCGGGAAAGCTTTGCATGACTCACAGTCACAATGGCCTCTTAAACACCCACCAGATTGCTTCCTTAGCCCTTATCATGGTCACCTTTGGAAATGGGAGTACTGGAGGCAGACCCACTTCGGAAATGATGCAGCATTTCTGTCGGAAAGTCGCCGGACAACGGCTTTCATTGGAGATAATTGGAGAAGTCGGTCTCCAAGTTTGGCAAATGGGTTCTTTCAAGTTATGGCTCATAGATTGGGTGGAGGCTGACCATCCAGAGCCGACTTTATTAAAATTATACTACAGTGGCAGTAGCAATGATCCATCATTTGTGGTGTCGGCAAGCATGGGTATTTTAATCATAAAACGGATATTCCTATCAAGCATACTGTATGATTGTATTTTTTTAACCAGAAAAGGAAACATTAACTAAACAATTCTGGTGCAAAATAGATACAAGGCAGAGGCAAGGTTTTCATGGCTCTGATACCAAATGTAAGATTTCATACATGATATATTCAATTCAATGAACACTTACAACATGAATTCAATCTGTAAAAGACTTGGACTTACCTCCAGCCATCAGATCAAGTTGTTGGAATCGGTTCAACCTTTGGTTTCCAAACTCTGATGATCTCCTATGGATGTTGTATTACTGAATAATGAAGACGCAGATATCGAGTTCGGGACCATGAGAAATATATAACCGTGGCCTCCCATCATACCACGTTTCTGCAGATTTGCCACACCCTCTTTAAAAGCAGCGGAAAAAGTGTGATCATGGTGGAGGACGTGGGTGTTGGACCACTTCAGGATCACCCCTTCATGGTGGTGAATGTGGAGACGACGTGGGGTGATAACAGAAACTTGTTTATCTTAAAATAAAAGGAAAAAGGTATAAGGATCTAGAAGGTGCAACCCTTTTTTTTGTTTTCAAGAGATACAAAAAAGAAAGATTAAAAAAAAAATTCTTACCTTTGTGTATCAAGCTATAGAAAGAAAGAAAGAAAAAAAGAAAAAAAGAAAAAAAAAAGTGTTTACAAGGTAAGAAAGTTTTGTTTGTAGACTCTTAAAAAAAAAAAGGTTTTGATTGTAAGTAATGCCTCATGCTCCTAATGTTATAAGTTGTTGAATTAAAGCCATAAGGATATAATTAGCAGCGGAGAAGTCAATTTGAGGAGGAACAATACCCAAAAAAAAAAAAAAAAAAAAACAAGGCTTTCAAGAGCTTGTCGTGAACCTCCATAACCACCTCTAGCAGCTCATGAATTTCCATGAAGATTATCTTCATTGGAAACTTTAATCGAAAGGAGACCAAGCTTCAAAAGTCTATAAGAACTTTATCAAGTAATTGAAAATGAAAATATTTTAATCCGATTTTTCCTTTTTACAAATTATAAAATAATAGGCTTTGGACATAAAAAAAAAATTGAAACCAATAAAGAAGCATGAAATATGGGAGTTACAATCTCTCCCAAAGAAGAAGAATATAATTAGAGTAAGATGAGTATAGAATGCCAAAAAGAACTTGTACCAAAGGAGAAATAGAGAGATACAAAGTAATATTAGTGGCCAAATGCTTCAAGAAATAATAAGGTATTGGCTCGATTACTTGTTTAGAAATTATAAGATTAAGAATATCTTTGATGGCTCAAAATAATGGGAAATTTCTACAAATAGATGTGGAAGTTGCCTTTTTGAATGAAGATTTTGAAGAAAAAGCTTATTAAAACAACCCACGGATTAGATGGGAAAAGAGGAAGAGAACAAGGTTCTAAAATTGAAAAGAGCCTTTCAAGGAATATAATTAAGTACTAAGAGCATGCAATACTAGAATTAATAGATATTTTTAAGAGAATAATTTTAACCAAATTCCCTAATGAGTATGCATTTTACATAAAGATGAATGAAGAAAAGAAATATATTGTTTGTTTGTTTGTGTGGATATTGCATTTCACCGAAACAATCAAGTTTGATGAGTTCAAAGAAATATTGGCCTAAGAATTTCATATGACTGGCATTAGCAACACATTACACTACCTTGAGACAGAAGTGAAGAAAATTGAAAAAAAAATTAGTAATTTATTTTTTAGGAAGGCTATACAAAGGAAATTTCATGATTTTTTAACATAAATATATATAATTTAGTAAACATTCTAATAGATTGTGGAGTTAAATTTTCAAGATATGAAGAAGGTAAAAATGTGGGTCATCTAACATAATATAAGATCTTAGTTGAAATCATATCCTACTTCACATGGATTAGGTAGGACCTTCATTTTAGAGTTAAGACTTATTAACTATTATATGGAAACATAGATAGTGACTCACATGAAGACCACCAAAATAATTCTTTGTTATGTTAGAGACTTCTTTAATAGCTTATATCACTCACCTTTTAATAATTGTAAGTTTGTTAAACATAGTGATAACGTTTTAGTAATTGTGAGCTTGTTAAATGCGGTAATAATGATTATAGTGCAGACTAACTTAGGTAATCAAAAGAGCATCACTTATTTTGTGATTTTTTTATTATTTTTTTAATTATTTTTTTTTATTTTTTATATAGGACGCTACCTTCACTTGGACTTCAAAGAAGTAATCAATGTGACCCTTTTAACTTGTAAAGTGAAATTTGTTTCAACAACATATCATACATCTACCTAACAATTTACCTAGTAATTTTATATAAGGAGCTTAACTTGTTACAAGAAGAACCAACAAAGATCTATGTGTACAATAAGTTAGCAATTACATTTTTAAAAAGTCTAGAATTCCATGATTGAAATAAGCATATCAATACTTACATATGATCATTGTAATCAAATTGTTGATATTTTATGAATCTTCTCATGTTTTAAAGTTTAAAAGGTTAAGGATATTACTTGGAGTTATTAATCAAGTTTAAAAGATCGATCAAGTTAGAAAGTAAAATTAAGTTATAAGAAATTTCTAAAAATTAAATTTGATATGATTTCTCAATATAAATTAGAATATTTCTTAATTCAAATGATAAAAGTAACTGAATCTTATAAAGTTTCTATATTTTTGTTATTAGGAGTTTCTAGTTAAGCATGGATATCTGTAAACAAAATAGTTGTCTTACAATTAAAATATTAATTGAGAGCATGACAAATGTCTCTTAGTTTTTGATTTCATTCTCTCTTTATGTAGTTGTTTTTATCTGTTTAGCCCACTCCAACAACAAATACTTCTCTGATGAACTGATTCTTAAGCCAATACAATGCATGCATTCACCTTTTAATAATTCTTTGTTATGTTAGAGACTTCTTTAATGGCTTATATCATTCACCTTTTAATAATTGTAAGTTTGTTAAAGATAGTGATAAAGTTGAAGTAATTGTAAGCTTGTTAAATGCAGTGATAATGATCATAGTGTAGACTAACTTAGGCGATCAAAAGAGCATCACTTATTTTGCGTTGTTTATTATTATTTATTTTTTAAGAAGGATGCTACATTCGCTTGGACTTCAAAGAAGTAATCAATGTGACTCTTTTAATTGGTAAAGTGAAATTTGTCGAATTTGACAACATGTCACACATCTACCTTACAATTTACCTTGTAATTTTATATAAGGAGCTTAACTTGTTACAAGAAGACCAACAAAGATCCATGTGTACAATAAGTTAGCAATTACATTTTTAAAAAGTCTAGAGTTCCATTATTGAAATAAGCATATCAATACTTACATATGATCATTGTAATCAAATTGTTGATATTTTATGAATCCTCTCAAGTTTTAAAGTTTAGAAGGTTAAGTATATTACTTGGAGTTATGAATCAAGTTTAAGAGATTGATCATGCTAGAAAGTAAAATTAAATTTTAAGAAATTTCTAAAAATTAAATTTGATTTGATTTCTCAATATAAATTAGAATATTTCTTAATTCAAATGACAAAAGTAACTTAATCTTATAAAGTTTCTATATTTTTGTTATTAGGAGTTTTTAGTTGTTAAGCATGAATATCTATAAACAAAATAGTTGTCCTACAGTTAAAATATTAATTGAGAGCATGGCAAATTTCTCCTAGTTTCTTTGATTTCATTCTCTCTTTATGTAGTTGTTTCTATCTGTTTAGCCCACTCCAACAACAAATACTTCTCTGATGAACTGATTCTTAAGCCAATACAATGCATGCATTCAACTTTCTGCTAGGCCTAACGCTACTCATAAATAAATTATGTTTATTTATGAACCGATTTTAGGCTTGGGATTTATGGAAAGAAGGAAGAAGCTTGGAGCTAGTTGATCCAGAGTTAGGGGTTTCCAACTCCACAGCCCAAATGCTGAGATGCATTCATGTTGCTATACTATGTGTGCAAGGCAATGCTGCAAATAGGCCTACAGTGTCTGATGCAATTTTTATGCTCACTAATGAAACTGTGCCCCTTCCTACTCCAACTCTACCAATAGCTGATGTTAACCACACCAGTGGGTTAGGATGTTGTGCCACAAGTCTAACCATTTCGGAGATGGAAGCTCGGTAAAAATGAAATGCTAGATGGGAAAAGAAATGGAACAACATTTCTTAATTCCACTTTAGCTGTGGTTTATATCGATTTGAATGGGATTTGTTTAAGATCATCTTTTTGTGTCATTCTGGAGCACAGTTTAAGCATATATCTTGCAGTTCTTTTTTCCCTTTTAAGTCACACAGTAATTTCTAAATAAGGTCACTATTTTGCAAAATGACCCTTAGAAAACCAGATTATTCAAGGCATGAGAAGAAAAATAGTCGGTGGAAAAAGATTACTTTTAGCCACAAAGTCAAACTTTGAGAAAAGGTCTTTGGCTGCAAAGTAGGGTTCTTGGTTAAAAGACCCTTGCAACAAAAAATCACGTGACAAAAGTTAATTTTGGCCATAAAAATCATCCCATAGAAAAAAAAGAAAAAAAAGTCAATTTCGAAAATTAATGTTTCTTTTTTTATAAAAAAAAAAAAACAAAATATGCTATACATTCTTAAAGAAAATGAAAAAAAAAAAATCATTTTTTTATGTTATATATTCTTAAACTGAAATTGCCTAGTCTTAGTTAATGTGGGCACTATCAACCCCAAGGTGTGGGTCCCATGGAGAGTTCTAAGAGCTTCTCCATGAAAGGTTCCTTTGTTATCAAAAAAAAAAAAAAAAATTTAAACTACAATCAATCATAAATTATTTACAAATCATCTGTAAAAATATAAATTAAATCCAATCATAAAATAGTATAAATGAAAATAATTCAAGAGAAAAGTTGAAAATAGTGATTTTCTAAAATTAAAATAAAGAAATCAAACTAAAAATGTCGCTCAATTGGCTCCTTTTTGTTATCTCAAAATTTAAAAGATGTTAAGAGTTATTAATGTATTTAGTTACTATACATTTATTTAATTATTATATATTTGTTAGTATATATTTATTTATTTTGTTACTATATCTCTTATTTATTTAGTTATTATATCAAAATTATTTTCTTTCTTTTTAGAAGTAAGAGTAAATTAGTCTTTATTTCCTTTTATTAGATCAATTTAAATTCTAATGGTATTATACAAGAAATTTATAATAAGAAATCCCATATTTTCATTTCTTTCATGTCTCTTTGAATCTTTTTTTGAATTTCAACAAGGTATCAGAGCAAGATTGTTTTTTTTTTAATGAGATTTTTTATTTGTGATCTCATGGAAGAGTGATTGATCTTTAATGAGACTTTAGATTTGTGATCTCATGGAAGAGAGTTTAATCTCATAAATAGCTTTCGTATCTCTTTGAATGTTTTATTTGTTGATGATTATCTATGCAAAGTTGGATTTTTTTAAGGTTATATTTGGTTCTCAGAAAGTATTAAGGAAAGAAAAAAAAATATTAAAGAAAATGATTTTCTCATATTTGGTTGTCATATAAAAAAAATCAAAGAAAATTAAATATAATTGTAGACCCTCAATTTTGTCCTCCTAGCACATGTCCTATTAGATACTTATTCGATACTTTACAGTAGCTCCTTGGTGGCCCATAGCTCCTCATACTACTTACCTTTTTTTAAGCCACCTTGGAGACTTTGGTTGAGGGATTATCTGACCCTTTATCGTGACCCTTAGCAGTTTTGATTTAGACTTAAGCTTTCCATTCCTTTTTAGGATAGTTCTTAGTCATGTTTAGGTGTTTAGGTCACTTAGACAATATCCTGATCACTTTAGGACACTTAGATTCACCTTGACCCGCTTAGACCCACATAGGCACCTTCTAGCCTACACACTCACTTTAGGCCCACTTAGACACTTCATTAGGCTTAGTTCACTTAGGCCCACTTAAGCACTTTTAAGCCCACTTTTTTATATGACTTGCATGATTGCATGACCTACATGACTTGTGTGACTTATATGGATTTCTTTATCATTTTTATTTTATTTTATTTTATCTTATTACAAGTTTTCTAAATCATATTTCTTGGCTTTTGGGCATGAGGAAACGGGCCGCCATCTATTTGGAAGGAGAATCAACAGAATTTTGCAAAAAAATGAGATTTTGTTTTTTAGAAGGATAGCACATATATTATTTCTTTGGGGGAATCGGTTATAAAAGGGAAGAAAATAAGAAAGGAAAGTAGATTTAAAAAGGAAGAAAGGAGGGGATTTTCCTCCAGCAGATTTGGAGGGTCTCTTTTGGAAGGTTGATATATACGTAAGAGGATGCTGAGAGTGAGAGAGGCTTGGATTGTCGGGGGGTGAAAAGGCACACAAGACTAGAAGACGAGCACATCTTGCACGGGGAAGAGACTTCTAGTTATGAGCACTATGGATTTCCTATTCATCTTTCTTACTATATCACTCTTCATGCATTGATTTGGTCATTTCTCCCGCTGAATGTGTTTAAATATGCGCATGTTCTGTCTTGGATTTTACTTCGGTATTTTTAATTTTATTGTTAATGGCTGATGTATGGGATTGTCACCGATATTGATATTCAAGAACCGTTCTCTTTTTTCTTTGATATACCCACCTATTTTTCAAGCCCATCGACAAAACAATGGAATGTGGCTTAGCTTGTTTATTCATATATTTTTTTTTATCTCCACTTTGTTTTCTGGAGTTCTTTTTTTTTTCTTTGTGCTCTTTTTTTTTTTTTTTTTGGGTACCCTTTCTTCGTTAGGCAACAATTTCTGGGATTCTTGGAATGGGAGAATTGAGACTGTCTTGGGCAGTAAAAAAATTGGAATGTCGAGATGCAACGTTGATGTCTTAACTGGGGTTTTGTTGGGTTCGGTTGTGTGGTAGAGTACCTACCGGTTTATGGTACAGGTTTAAAATTTGGTTTCGATTTTATTTGCCTGAAGATATTTAATAACGACTACTACAGACAACCAAGTGCTAGGAAGGTTGAGATGTTTGGTGATATGAAAGTTTTATATTAATCCGTATAGTTACAGTTACATGCAATTCAACAACATTGAGAATGCTTCTACTACATGGCATAGCAGTCGCCCCTCCTTTAGTCATATAATAAGAAACATATATAATTGATCAATTTGCCAACAAGAGTGAGACACCAAATGCGCGTGATAGCACAAAAATTAGTGATGAATGGTTGATCCGATTTTGTATCATTCATATGTCAGTTCTGGTTCATGGAATATAGAAAATCCCTGAATTTGTTGATTATTTATGGAGGAGTCTGAAGATGAAGTCCTATTGAAGCTTCTGTCTTGGCCTAATTTTGCCCAGTCTTCTGAAATGATACCTACTGCTCCACACAATTCGCATCTGACCTACCTTTTACATTGTATTCTCCTCAGAAATCGTTTTCCAATAATGGCATATGTTAATTCGGAGTTCGACTTGAAGAATTTCCGCATCCCTGATTATATTCTTGTTCCAGAATCAGAGGTCAAGGTTGTTTCTTACGTACTTGAGTGTCCAGTGATAGTGCTCATCAACTCCAAAAGCAGGGGATCCAACTGGCAAGGGCAATATATAGTGATTCAGATGTGTATTTCCTAGATGATCCCTTTAGTGTAGTAGATGCACATACAACTGCAATTATTTTCTATGAATGCATCATGGATGCCCTGGCCTATAAAATCGTCATTCTAGTAACTCATCAAGTGGAGTTTCTCTCTGAAGTCGATAAAATTCCGATTGTGGAAGCTAGATAGATAACTCAATCAGGAAGCTATGAGGAACTTTTGACATCCGGGACAACATTTGAGCAGCTTGTAAATGCGTATAAGAATGCAGTAACAGCACTGGAATTTCCAAATGATGTACAAGTAGAACCTAAAAAATTAGATCAGAATCTACTAAGAGAATTCTCATGGGTCTCTCTCCACAAAAAAAAATAGCGAAGGGGAGATTTCTATGAAGGGACTACCTGGGGTTCGGCTCACCAAAGAAGAAGAAACAAAGATTGGTGATGTTGGGTAGAAGCCACAATCTTGAATCATTATTGCACAGGGAATATAATCTTGTTGCTGATATATTTTCAATTTTAACTGTTACAACAGCATCTGAAGTTATTACATCTTGTGTTCTTAAGTTTATTGAGGATTTGTTGAACCTTGATAATGAATTGGATGATGAAGACATCACTATAAAAAAAAGGTTCTACTTTCGAACATTGAGACTCTCATCTGTAGCTTGTATTGTCTTTTCCAAAGTTGTAATGTAACAAAAAGGAAATTAGTCAAATATCCTGGAGAAACAGAGCTTGGAATTTTCAAATTGTTGTCAAGATATATAAAGGATCCATTGCAAGCAAGAAAATTCATTGATAACTTGCTCCCTTTTTTTAGGAAAGAAAGCTTAGAATCCTGACGCATGTGTAGAAGCTTTGCAAGTTATTCGAGATATTATACTAGTTTCAGGGAATGAAATTTCTCCAATCTTGAATGTTGTTTGTTTCTCCTCTGCTAATTTCTGCTGGATTGCATATACGTTTGGTTATTTGTGGTCTTCTTGGTGTTCTTTCTAAAACTAACCCTTAGGTACTCTATATGGCAAATCTCATAAATGAATTGAATGTGACCTCTGTTATGGAACCAGGTGGCCTGGATTATGACACCATAAGTTATGCTTATGAAAAGATTAGCATGGAGTTTTTCTATAATATCTCACAGAATCAGCACTGGTCATTTTTTTGTGTTGTATATATATGATATGTCATCCAATGAACTGATCTTAAGGCATAATGCATATGGGTTATTGGTCTCTTCTGTTGAATTCTCCATCCAAATTCCTAAACTTGAAGTGAAGAGTGACCATGAAACGCATGAAACATTGGTAATATTCATAACTGATGGTTGGTGGATTGAAGCATTTATTCAGCACATGATAAACAATTCCATTTGAAGCATATATTAGATGCAATGGGCAAGGAAAATTTTGTTCAGAAGGAATGGGTTGATTTACTGAGAGAAATGGTGTTGAAGCTTCTAAAGATGGTAAATCTTCATTCCTTCAGGATTCTGTATTATCTTAATGTGTTAATAAAGTTGGACTAATGGAAGATGTTGTGGAGGCTCTATTTGCCTATGGGCTCCATCTAACTAGTCGGTATAGGTTTTCTGAATCAGATGATCATGGGAATGGCCAAATTTGGGATTTCCGTAAAGTAAGATTACAGTTATTGCAGTTTAGAGATAGGCAGGAGACATCATTTCAGAAAAAGCACAATGATATGTTTGTGTATGGAATCTTGCTCCACTGGGCACTTATGTCACATTTTGAGGTCTGTTTATTGGGTATATTTGTCATTGTGGGTTCTTGTGAGATTTTTATATGGGCTTTCACTCCTTGAGCCATTCTTGTCATCCATTTGGAGTCTCGAGGGTTCATGTGAGAGTTCTATGGTATCCTATGCTTCTCGGGTCATGGTAGATATGTGTTAGGTATGAGAGATGAGTGACCTTTTACTAGAGTCTCCAGATCATTTTCTTATCCACCATTCCATCATTGGTGATATGACTTTCCTTTATTGTACTAATATGAGTTGATTATCATTCATTCCACTTTCTCATTGCCTTCTTTTGTATCTCATCACCTCTTTCCAGATCATTGTTCCATATTTGATCTATTCTCTACATATTGATACACATTTATGATTCGATACCTTCTTCCCATCACTCACATGTTTCATTGATGGTTTAACCACTTATCCTTTCTTTTGTTTCGCCATCAACATTTCCTTTGGTTACCTTTAGGTTCATGGCTCATGAGATTTTTTCTATGCATTACATGTTGTACATTTGAGAACTATTACATTTGAGACCATGGTCGCAGGATGGGTGGCCATCATTTCGGTTAGTCTTACATCTTATCACCTTTATTGATATATTAAACCATTGTTAGCCCATTGAGCCTCACGTGGTATGTTATAGCTTTATTTCTTTCTTATATCCTTGATTACCATTTCTACACCCAGGTTGGGACCCTTTAGTGTATATGCATGCTTTGCTATGAAAGTCTCATGAGCTTTAGACTTATAGGCCTATCTTTTCATTCTTGTCATCATCTCCTTATCACCCCGTTTGTTCTATTTTGCTATCATCACATTTCCATTCTCTTTCTTGCTTTTATCATTATTTGCTTCATTTTATCTCTTCTCTTCCTTGGGCTGATAATTCTTCACATCTTAGTACAAAGAGGGCAGTCATATCACTCCATTCATCCCATCATTTGGCATTGATTCGGAGATTTTAGTTTGAGAGGTTGTCTCATGGGTTGGGGTTCATGTATTCATCAG
>NC_048437.1:14965709-15000709 GCF_004353265.1 Vitis riparia
GTAGGATTTTCTAGAATTGCCAACACTTGGTAAGCTTTTGGACTCCAAGGAGACATCCATTAGTTATCTCTTGCGAGCTTGAGAAGGAAAGTCCAAGGTTAAGGTTCACCTTGAATGGTAAAGGCTAAGTGAGAGGCTCGAACCATTGCAAGTTGCATCAGCGAGAGAGAATTAGAGCTGAAATCCAATTAAGGGATGCATTTGTACAACACTGGTTAGAGAATTGACTTTATGTTAATTCTCTAATGCGAGGAAATGAACCAACTGACCGGAGCTATGTTTTTGCATGAGGAACCTCCCCTGTGAACCTAAATCTCCAAGGAATGTTTTTCTCATAAGTAATTTCCATTACTTGTTGTGTCATTAGTTTAAGTCTAAACCTTTTTCAACCAAAGTTTGTGTTTTATTTCGTAAGCTAACCTTGAAATGAAACAGCACCAATTCACTTTGAATTGGTATCATTTTCAGTTTGAAAACCCTTCCCAGTGAACGATCCTAGAGCCACTATGCTATAATAGCTTTGTCTTTGCTACCCTAGTTCATGGTGTAATAGGTTATAAATTTTGTTGATTACTCCCTCAATCAAGGAGCACCAGCTGGACACAAATCAGCTGAGACACCAATTAGGCATGAATCATAGTCTGTTGAGTCAAATTGGGTATTTCTTCTTCAAGGCAAGAAAGTTGTTAAACCGGGTTCCGGATGTGATTTAGTTGGATGCAGAAGTTGCTTCTGTTCCTGGGGTTCTCTGTTCATGGTATTCTGGGCTGGAATTCTAGCAGGCTTTTTTCTTATTTCGACAGTGGCAATACCTTCGATCAAAACTATTGTCATGGAGGGATAATATTGCAAATATCATTAGTACTATTCAAGCCAATAGGATATACGAAGATGGCTCCCATATAATGCAAGAGGTCATATTGACTATCATCCACGAAATCACACGAAGCCCATCTCGTTTTTAATCAGATTAAATGTCACACACTGGTGGTTTGGAACCATATGATCCCGGATTTGTCACAAAAGAGACCATCCGGTTGAAACAGTTCACATGTATACCCGTACGCATCACCAAGGAATGATCAGGAATATTTTGCCTAATATAATTCTTTCCAAGGTCAGTGCTCGAGTCTCCGATATCGTGTCTGGTCGAAAGAATCATGTTCGTGCTCTGAAACTCAGGTTTGAGTTGTTTCTTTTAGTTTCCAATGCTCTGATTTATATGCATACAGTGTGTGGTTAAATTGAGAGGGGAGTGATAATTATTCTTGGGTTAAGTAAGTTAACTGACGAATCTGCGGAAAGCTTTATAAGGATTCCCCACGGAAAGAATTCATTAAGGGACTTCGTGTAATTAAGAGATCAGAACTGTTTTCAAGCGGTTTTGCTGCTGCTCAGAAAGAACCTTCACTGATTTTGAAGCACCATGGAGCTCTGGAAGATACTTACCATGCCAAGCGGAGGAAAGAATTTGATTTTGTCACCAGTTTGCTTCTTGTATCTTGTGGAACACCTTTTGTTTTTAGTATCATATTGCCAGGGATACGTCTTCACAACTAAAGCTTTGGTGGTTGAATGGCATATTTTCCAATAGGGTAAGACCACCCGGAGTGCCAGTTCACTGACTGATGAGGGTACATCCGAGAAGACTCGTATATTGGGTGACACTTACAGTTTTATGGCTTCCATAGTTCATGAGCTACTTTGCAATGTGGAGGGAATAGTGGAATGGCTTGAAAAATCTAATACAAATCTTGATGGAACTTCTAAGTGACACCACTCTGTAATGAACAAAATTTGTTTGTAGGCACGTTACATCAAGGTTTTTCCGTAATCTAGGGAAGTCATTATCACCATTACTTAGGGATGCAGCATACAGAGATTTTTACTTCAACTCATCACCCAATTGGCAAGAGGTTTTAAGTGCCTTTGGCAACTCATCAGTGGTTTTGTTAGGCGCCAAGTATGTAACTAATGATTATGCATTAATGGCGGGACTGATTTCTGATCTATCTAATAGGCTGTCTACAGAATTTAACGAAGAAAAGAAAGCCTTTCTTTTATAGAGCATGTGACTTAGATAAGGATATGAACAGTTTTGATCATGGTGATGAAACAAAAATCAGTCAGAGAGGGCTTAATACGAGTGGAGGACAGAAGCAGAGGATTCAACTTGCGCGAGCTGTCTATAATGATGCCAATATCTACCTCCCGGATGATCATTCCAGTGCAGTAGATGCACATACAGCTGCAATTCCTCTCAATGAAAGCGTCATAGCTGCTCTTGCTCATAAAACTATAATTCTGGTGACTCATCAAGTGGATTCTCTCTCTGAAGTCGATAAAATTTTGGTTGTAGAAGCTGGATAGATAACTCAATCAGGAAGCTATGAGAAGCTCAACATCCGGGACAACATTTGAGCAGCTTGTAAATGCATATAAGAATGCAGTAAAAGTACTGGAATTTCCAAATGATGTACAAGTAGAACCTCAAAAATTGGATCAAAATCTGCTAGAGAAGTCTCATGGATCTCTCTCCACCAGAGAAAACAGCGAAGGGAAGATTTCTATGAAGGGACTGCCTGGGGTTCAGCTGGTTGAAGAAGAAGAAACAGAGATTGGTGATGTTAGGTAGAAGCCACAATCTTGAATCATTATTGCACAGGGAATAGAATCTTGTTGCTGATATATTTTCAATTTTAACTGTTACAACAGCACCTGAAGTTATTATATCTTGTGTCCTTAAGTTTATTGAGAATCTGTTGAACATTGATAACGAATTGGATGATGAAGACATCACTATCGAAAAGGAAAGAAAGCTCAGAATTCTGATGCATGTGTAAAAGCTTTGCAACTTATTCGAGATATTATACCAGTTTCAGGGAGTGAAACTTCTCCAAAAAAAAAAATCTTGAATGCCATTTCTCCTCTGCTAATTTCTGCTAGACTGGATATACGTTTGGTTATTTATGGCCTTCTTGGTGATCTTGCTGAAACTGACCCTTAGGTACTCTCTGTGGCAAATCTCATAAATGAATTGAATGTGATCTCTGTTATGGAAACGAGTGGCCTGGATTATGACACCATAGTTTATGCTTATGAAAAGATTAGCATGGAGTTCTTTAATAATATCTCAGAGAATCAGGCACTGGTCATTTTGTCGCGTTGTATATATGATATGTCATCCAATGAACTGATCTTAAGGCATGATGCATATAGGTTATTAGTCTCTTCTGCTGAACTCTCCGTCCAAATTCCTAAACTTGAAGTGAAGAGTGACCATGAAACACCTGAAGCAACGATAACATTCATAGCTGATGGTTGGTGGATTTAAGCATGTATTCAGCGCATGATAAACAAATTCCTTTTGAAGCATATGGCAGATGTAATGGGCAAGGAAAATTTTGTTCAGAAGGAATGGGTTGATTTACTGAGAGAAATGGTGCTGAAGCTTCCAGAGGTGCTAAATCTTCACTCATTCAGGATCCTATATTGTCTGAATGTGTTAATAAAATTGGACCAATGGAAGATGCTGTGAAGGCTCTATTTGTCTATGGGCTCCATCTAACTAGTCGGTATAGGTTTTCTGAATGAGATGATCATGGGAATGGCCAAATTTGGGATTTCCGCAAGGTAAGATTACAGTTATTGCAGTTTAGAGACAGGCTGGAGACATTCCTTGGGAACAATGGGATGATAATTCTACAAGCCTTTAAGGCTTCCTCGTTAGTACTATGTAAAACCCGGTTTACAAAAGGCTTTACTCATCATCATCCAGCATTAGTACTATGTAAAACCGGCCAACAATTCTACAAGCCTCCAAGGCTTCCTCGTTCTCAATACTAATGGTGGTGGTGTTTTCTCTGGTTTGGGTTCACCTTTTTTTTTAGCATCTCTCTATTGAGTATTCCAAGAAAGACGAAAATTTCATATAGGCCATGTCCTCGCAGGTTTCCCCGAGATTAAAAATTCATGAACAAGGATTTTCTGGATCATCTAAATTTTCCTAGTCATATTCCTAAAGATTCTAGTGAAATGAAAAGAGGATTTTTCCTCAGATCAGTTGATATCTATATCTAAAACAAGACTGCTCAATCAAGTCAGAATGTGCTTGAGCTTCTTCGTAAGATGGATTAATCAAGGGATCGAAGTGCAGCATGCCCAGTCCAGTTCTTCAAAGAGGAATTCATTATTTGAAATACCAGAACCAGAAATTTTTATGGGACCGTAGACCACTTTCAGTGAAATCAACCCTCTGCTTCTCAAGATTTGTTAACAACCTTTGGCTCCTCTTTGGACTTCTTTGGCATCAGTTATGGAGATGCACAAATTAAGATTTGGGGTATTTTGAATGGTCAGATTCAGATTGAATTTGCAGACATCATATCAACAGACACAACTAATTTATACAACAAACCTGAAAGAGGGCACCTTTCAGTCGATTATACTTGTTTAAAAATGGTTGTTTCTGGACAGCAAGACAAAGAAAAAGGAAGCTTCAATGTTCAGAACAGGCAGCGGTGATGTTTTAACACTTGATGTAGCTGCTGGTGAGTTGGTGGTGGAGAAATTAGGGAAGTATGTTTCACTGCTGTAGCTGATCAACTCTACAATCAGATTGAAACTAGTAAAGTGTATTTAATTTCCAAAGGGAGCCTGGAACCTGCTCGTCACTTTCAATCACCCTCGCAACGATCACAGGGGTCCAGAAGATGATGATGATGATGGTTCTGAGCATGAAGGTGGCGACACAGATGGCTCAGATGCTGGAAACAATTTTTACAAGGATGAAGATGATAGTTCAAAAATTTATCGGGGAGTCAGATTGAATGGATTGGACTCGTTATCATATTGAACTCATGATGTTCGATACGAGGGTTCAGCTACAATTCTAGGTGCAACAAAAACCATTGTTCAAATTAAACCTTCTGGAGTGGAAGTTCATTGCACTGTCATAGCTTTAAATGGAAAGACAATTGAGGCCAATAATTTTTCAAAGGGCAAAGGTTCATAAATCCATTACGAAAACAGGTAGCTTGGAAAGAGTATGGTGTATTTGATATCAAACAGGTTGGTAAGTCCGATAGAGGGAACGATGAAGCTGCTGATACTGTTGCCTCAAAATAAGAACAAACTTTGTTGGAGGTGATCTTCATAATGAGATCCAAATAGAAGAACAAGGACTGTCATACCTAGAAAATCCTGATATTCACTTTGTGTAGGTTGTCGATGTCCAGCTTGAATCACAGGAAACTAATAAAATGCGAGAAGAGAATTTTTGTGAAATATTGAAAAACCTCTCAATGTTTATTCATATGCTGCTAGGTGCTGACTATCATTTCAAGGTGGGGACTTGATTGTTCTCAATGGATTCGGCTACTCCAAAATAATGAAAGGAACTAGTTTAGTCTAGTCATGGGATAATGCTTACTGTGTTCTGGGAAAAGATCAGTCGCCTATGGGCTTTGCTTTAGAAAATGCTGGTGCAATTGCAAACGACAAGGTCTTCATGATGGATTTTCTCTTCATTTTTTTATTTTTTTCTGCTCCTTCAATCTGTGAATTCTCCAAGGATCCCTGGTTAGATCAGTCCAAGAATCAATACTAATCAAGGGAACGAACAAGAAATTGCACTCAGGGAGGAATATTGAAGTATTTTGGGATTCAAGGAAACTCAACCAACTAGCAAATATGACGAAGATCGTGGTTATCCAATCTGAAGATGACTCGGACTCATCAAATGGAAGAGCCCAGGGTATGGAGGGGGCCCTAGAATATCAAGCACAGCTCATAGACCAATATAGGATAAAGAAAGAAAACACAAGAAGGAAGAAGGAGAAAATCCAGAGAGAATAACACCAGTGATTTGCAGAGGTCTTCTCACGAATCTGTTTCAGCAATGCAGTCTCAAGTGCACCTCCAAACCTCACTCACATAGTGGCCACCTTGCCACGCATCATACTCCTCCTAATGCTTCTTCTTTTTCTTTTCTTTTTTTGGTGATCTTACACATCTTAAATATGAATTTCAAAACCGTTTTCCTTAAAAAATAACTCTAATTCTTTAAAATTCCTTAAGAGTTTCTAGGCATAAAATTTAGATTTTTTTAATAAACTCTTTGCTGCCATTTCCCTCCCGGCATGCCTTCTCATCGTTTTCAACTAATTTTAACAACTTTTCTCGTTTTTTTACAAGCATGAATAAACTTCATGATTTCAAATAATGGAATTCGTAGAATCAATTCATGCAAGATTAATTAGGGCTTTGGTGGGGGTCCGACATTCATGAAATTTTCCTCAATATTGTTTGTTTGATTGTGCTTCCTCTATATGGATACGTGAGATTGTTTTACACTTATTATTGAGCTAACCTTATTTCTCACTTTAGCGCACAGCTTGCTGTCTAGGTATGCTCTCTACCACCACACTTTCCAAAATTTCATGAATATGCATGCCATTGCCCTGTTTGGTGTCAAACTTGATTGTCTTGATATTTATTTGATTGTTTGATCATATTTAATGAAGATGCATGTTATGTGATACATCATCTAAACTAAGCATTGATGTTTTATAATAGCGCCTAGGAAGCGGTTCAGGTACGCACCCTAACTCTTCTTTATTGTGATCTTATCTTGTTTAGCATGCAATTTTTTTGAAATCACCCTAGCTTACTTAGGTATCTACAATTAATCAATTAATTGCCACATTACCCTTAACTTAGTTAGTAGAGACCTTTTTAGGGCTTAGAGGGGTGCTACCTCCTAGAGGTACCTTCCCAATAAGTAATCTGATCCCCGGACCTAGACTCAAGTTTCCCAAAGACATGCTTTTTCCAAAACTATGGAGTCACTTTTTAAGGTTTTCTTTCTTGTTTTATTTTCCCTTTAAAATAAAAATAAAATAGGTGGCGACTCCAACTTTTCTAAAATTAATTTTTCACAAATAAAAAGCGAGTCTCGCCGATCGAGTGGGGATGCACGTGAAAAATGCGGGTCCACAATAATTAAAATTAGTTAGAAACTTATGAATTTTAAAATTATTTAATCTTTATATTGATGAGTTACAACAAACAAAATAAGTTTGAAGTAGCAAATAAAAATAATTTAACGACTTTAACTCTATTTTTTATTTTTCTTCATTTTTCATTTCCTTCTACTTTTCCTCTTTATTTTCTTTCCCTTATTTCCCTCACATTTTCCCTCAAATTTTATGAGGACCAAACATAACAAAAATATTTTAAAATTAGTTTCTTTTGAATGTTTATTTGTTGACGATTATCTAGTTCTTATTGTTAATAATGCAGAGTCAATTTTTTTTAAAATATTTTAAGATTGGTTTCTTTTGAATGTTTATTTGGTTAATTCTCTATGATTATCTTATTCTAAGTGTTAATGATAGTTATTTTTAAAATGTTAGATTTTCGAAAATTGATCTTAGTTATCTTTTTAAAAAATTCTTTGGATCTTAGTTTTAATAAAATTGATGTTAGTTATTTCTTTTAAGAATCATTTGGATGTTAGTTTTGATAAGATTATTACACTACAAGAAAAAAAAGTCTTCGTTGACAGATTTTCACCGTCAATGTAAGGTATATCTGTGAAGCTAGGTTATTATTCATATATGCTATCTAAGCCAATGACAAGAAAAGTTTAAAGGTAACTTGACATATACATATGTTAAGATTTTCTCTATTTTTACAAATGATGAAATCTTATTAGTATATGATATGTTAATGTTTCTTTCATATATGTTAAGGTTGGATTTAGCTTATATCAAGATTACTTAATCTTATGTCAATGTTAACTCACTCTCTTGTTAAGATTAGTCCAACAAATGTCAAGGTTACGTACCATATATGTCATGATTAACCCCACATATATCAAGGCTTTTATATATATATATATATATATATATATATATATATATATATATATATGTCAAGGTTAGATTTTATATATATCATAATTGGCTTATATATGTCAATGTAGGAATAAGTACAGTTGTCAAGGTTCCCCTCGAAAAATTTTAAAATTATTTTTTAATATGAAAAATTGAACCTGTTGCCATGTATAATCAATTTGATATTATTTAAGAATGATAATGACAATCAAATTATCATGATTTTTTTATATAATCAAAACATATTTAATATACATTTAATTATTAATTAAAGCACAAATCAATGAACATGTTTAAAGTTGTCCCCAATTTCTCTATATAGAAGAAACTCATAAAATATACAACAAAATTAAAAACACACTATAATACAATATACATAAACTTAAATTAAGTTGCTCATGTATATATCTTAATTCCACTTTAGCTGTGGTTTATATCGATTTGAATGGGATCTGTTTATCATCTTTTTGTATTTGTTTTAACTCGATACTACACAATGACCATTTTGTGTCATTCTAGAGCACAGTTTAAGTCACACAGTAATTTCTAAATCAGGTCACTATTTTGCCAAATGACCCTTAGAAAACCAGATTATTCAAGGCATGAGAATAAAAATAGTCGGTGGTAAAAGATTACTTTTAGCCACAAAGTCAAACTTTGAGACAAGGTCTTTGGCTACAAAGTAGGGTTCTTGGTTAAAAGACCCTTGCAACAAAAAATCACGTGATAAAAGTTAATTTTGGCCATAAAAATCATCCCCATAGAAAAAAATAACTCAATTTCGAAAATTAATATTTCTTTTTTTAAAAAAAATGTTATATATTATTAAAGAAAATGAAAAAAAAAACAAATCATTTTTTTATGTTATATATTCTTAAACTGCAATTACCTAGTGTTAGCTAATGTGGGCGCTATCAACCCCAAGGTGTGGTCCCGATGAGAGTTCTAAGAGCTTCTCCATGGAAGGTTCCTTGGTTATCAAAAAAAAAAAAATTTAACTACAATCAATCATAAATTATTTACAAATCATCTCTAAAAATATAAATTAAATCCAATCATAAAATAGTATAAATGAAAATAATTCAAGAGAAAAGTCGAAAATAGTGATTTTCTAAAATTAAAAGAAAGAAATCAAACTAAAAATGTTGCTCAATTGGCTTCTTTTGTTATCTCAAAATTTAAAAGATGTTAAGAGTTATTAATGTATTTAGTTACTATACATTTATTTAATTATTATATATTTGTTAGTATATATTTATTTATTTTGTTACTATATCTCTTATTTATTTAGTTATTGTATCAAAATTATTTTCTTTCTTTTTAGAAGTAAGAGTAAATTAGTCTTTATTTCCTTTTATTATATCAATTTAAATTCTAATGGTATTATACAAGAAATTTATAATAAGAAATCCTATATTTTCATTTCTTTCTTATCTCTTTGAATCTTTTTTTGAATTTCAACAAGGTATCCGAGCAAGATTTTTTTTTTAATGAGATTTTTGATTTGTGATCTCATGGAATAGAGATTGATCTTTAATGAGACTTTAGATTTGTGATCTCATGGAAGAGAGTTTAATCTCATAAATAACTTTCGTACCTCTTTGAATGTTTTATTTGTTGATGATTATCTATGCAAAGTCGGATTTTTTTAAGGTCATATTTGGTTCCCGGAAAGTATTAAGGAAAGAAAAAAAATATTAAAGAAAATGATTTTCTTATATTTGGTTGTCATATAAAAAAATTCAAAGAAAATTAAATATAATTAAAATTAGTTAGAAACTTATGAATTTTAAAATTATTTAATCTTTATATTGATGAGTTACAACAAACAAAATAAGTTTGAAGTAGCAAATAAAAATAATTTAACGACTTTAACTCTATTTTTTATTTTTCTTCATTTTTCATTTCCTTCTACTTTTCCTCTTTATTTTCTTTCCCTTATTTCCCTCACATTTTCCCTCAAATTTTATGAGGACCAAACATAACAAAAATATTTTAAAATTAGTTTCTTCTGAATGTTTATTTGTTGATGATTATCTAGTTCTTATTGTTAATAATGCAAAGTCGGTTTCTTTTTTAAATATTTTAAGATTGGTTTCTTTTGAATGTTTATTTGGTTAATTCTCTATGATTATCTTATTCTAAGTGTTAATGACAGTTATTTTTAAAATGTTAGATTTACGAAAATTAATGTTAGTTATCTTTTTAAAAAAAAATCTTTGGATCTTAGTTTTAATAAAATTGATGTTAGTTATTTCTTTTAAGAATCATTTGGATGTTAGTTTTGATAAGATTATTATTAATTATTTTTTAAAACTATTGGATTTAATCAATTTGCATTTCGATGTAATTTTATAGGATATTGGAGTACAGCTGACTCTTTTTAATAGAGTATTTAGTTAACTTCTAGATTGGATTATGAGTAATCCAATATTTTCCTATGGATCCTAGTGGTCCACGCTCGAACTCATATTCTTTGTTAGTATAAAGTTTTAAGATTTTATAGATATGTGCATAAGGGAGTTTTTGGTAAAAATGTAAGGTTGCATAAGATTTTATGATCAATTAATTTTGTTTTTCTAAATTGAACTAATTAATTAATTGAAACCTACTAGAGCTAATTAATTAACCTGAACTTAAGTTGAGTCAAAGTCACTTAAGGGAGTATTAATGTCTCTCAAAGAGTCTCTCAAAGATCCTCTCTCTCTCTCAAAAAGGTCATGTAGCTACTCTACATAAATGCCAAGGTCTAAAGGAATGGAAGGTTGTCAGGTGCTTGAGACATTCTTCTACACTTGGATTTTGATCTAGATGTTTTGTATGCCCCACATCTAATGTTTTCGTTTTTTTTGTCTTCTATTACAATTAGATCTAATGTCCTTGTGCTGTTAAAGGCATGCATCTATGATCCTAGGGTATCCTAACATAAGAATTCGACTAAAAATTAAAAAACCTTCAAACAAAAATGAAAAACTTTAAAACCCTTAAAACGTGAAAAAACCCAAAAGAAGCCAAGTGATGGCTCAATCAAAGCATGGAACCAAACACCTATTTTCAAACTTTAAAAAAAATGAATATGCATAGAATAAAAATGAAAAATAAAGCACAAAACAAGAACAACTCATTGAATAATGAAACAAAGAGGATTCAAGATAGCATGGTGTGCATCCAACAATAAAATCAGTTCAAGCTTAGCAACTCAGACATTATGTATCAAAAGTGAAGTAAGGCTAACTATCCAATTTTAAAGCCACAAACTACATAAACCTTTGTCCCACCATTGGAAAATGCATAGGAGCATAGATCCTTGGCCATGTGTCAAAAAGAAGTGGCACATCATAGTTGAGGGCAAGTGGCCCTATGAAAATAGTTCATGTGGCAAAAGCAATTTATCTTTTCCCACCTTAAAACTTCTCAACCACTACACTTAGAGGCAAATGAAGGGGAACATAGGTCTTCAGCATGAGTCATCTTTTTGGGGACACAACTCGATTTCTTCTAAAGGAAAATCTCATCAAAAAGTGAACACAAAGTTTGACCCATAGAAAACATAAGAACATTTTGTTACTAATATTCCATTAGATACTTGACGCATGGCATGATGAAACCCTATACGTGCAACTGAATATTAAACTGAAAGCTTTTTAGGGACATGACACCCTTCATGTTCATAATGTAAAGTCGGGTTATTAAGGGTTGCTTTTGAAGGGTAAAATTGACCAAGTTCAAAGAAAATGATTGTTAACCAAACTTTTATAAACTTTATACCGAAATAATTATTTAAAAAAATAATTTTTGAATGCATAAAACAAAATAAATATAAGTACTAAAATAATGATCATATTCTTACTTGATCCATGATACCAATAACACTTTTGAAGTGAGATTGAGTCACCTTGTGAATTATATTGTCAAGGTCTTCAACTCACTACTCTCATTTAATGGATGGGTCACTTGTGTGGTGTATGTTGTTAAAAATAAAACAACAAAAGGACATAAGAATGAGAGAGAATGAGAGCGTGGCTTGGGACCTTAACTTATAAAAAGTTATACATCTTTTAGTCTTCCCATCAAAGACTATATGGGAGTTATAACTCATTATTTACAACCATTATGTACAAATTAATGGGTAATGGTGAGTTATTAACTTGAATGCATCTATATAATTGCATAGATTATACTTTTCCATTTTCCTCCATTACTCATAAACATAATGTAAAAATTAAATTTCATAATGATGGGGTTACAAAAGTTGTAGCAACACATTCATATAAATTAAATTTTCTAACTCCCCATTTATAATTTGAGTATTCCATGCATAAGACACTTGGATGCCCAATTAATTGATTCACTTGCCTATCAATTGATACCCTTGAATAATATTTACACAAATATAATTATATATGGCCACACATTATAGCAAAAAAGCAAACAATCTCCCACTTTGCCTACATAATTATATTAGTAATAGATTAAAACATAATAGGGCCATAACAATTTCTCAAAAATAGGCATCCTTTACATTAACACCAAATCATTGAAATGATTGGATCGCACAACGATCCAATATTCTTCAAGGATTATAGTACTAGCACCTCCATTAACATGAATCAATGACTTTTATGACATTAGAAACATTAAGGTGATAATACTAATTCATTCACATAATGGTCCCATCAACTTTTAAACATCTAGATTAATATTGTGCAAAAAATTGATGTAATAATCATCAATATATCATGATCAAGAACTTTATTCTCACTACAATGTGATCACATACATTACACTCTCAATCAATCTAAAACAGACAAACTTGCCACCAAGCCCATGCGTGCAACATAATCCATAAAAAGCTTAGGTGGAAGACCTTTTGTCAATGGATCTACCAACATGAGTGTATTTTTAATATGTTCAATAGAGACAACTCCATTTTGAACTTTCTCTCTTACAACAAGATACTTAATATCAATGTGCTTTGATCTTCCTGTAGTCTTATTATTTTTAGAGAACCGCACAACAACACTATTATCACAATATATTCTCAATGGTCTTATTATCGAATCAATAACATGAAGCCTTGAGACAAAGTTTCTCAACCATATTGCATGACATGTGGATTCATAACATGCTACATATTATGCTTCCATTGTAGAAGAAGCTATCGATGATTTCTTATGGCTCTTCCATGAAATAGGTCCATTTGATAACATAAAAATATAGCCAGATGTAGACTTTCTGGTATCCTTACAGCTGACATAATCAGAATCAAAATAACCAATAATTTCTAGATTATTTGGTTTTCTGTATGTAAATATGTAGTCCATAGTCCCTTACAAATAACACAATACTTTCTTAACTGCTTTCCAATGATCAATACCTAGATTACTTTGGTATCAACCAAGCATTCCTACCACATAAGCTATGTCTAGTCGAGTGCAAACTTGAGCATACATGATACTTCTTACTATAGAAGCATAAGGAATTTTGTCCATTTGTTTCTTTTCAAGATCATTTTTAGGACATTGAAGTTCACAAAATATGTCCATTTTCACAATGGGAGCAACACTGCTAGAACAATTTTGCATGTTGAATCTTTTAAGAACTTTTTCAATACAGTTCTTTTAGGATAATCCTAATAATCCACATGACCTATCTTGATGAATTTCGATTCCTATCACATAGGATGCTTCACCAAGATCTTTCATATCAAAATTCTTGGATAAAAATTGTTTGGTCTAAAACATTATTCCCATATTGTTTGAGTGTATCCTTTTGCAACTAACCTAGCCTTGTATATTTTGACATTGCCCTTAGAATCATGTTTGGTTTTAAAAATTCATTTGCAATGAATAGTTTTAATTCCTTTGGGCAATTCTACAAGATACCAAACTCCATTGTCTTTCATTGATTTCAACTCTTCTTCCATAACATAAAGCCATAGAGTTAAATTTTCACTATTGATGGCTTGATCATAAGAAGTAGGATCATTTTCCAAGCCAACATCATAATCACACTCAATAAGATAAACTTCATAGTCATTTGATATAGCTGGTCTTTTCTCTCTTTGTGATCTCCCCAAAGATACTTCTATAGTTGAGACATTCTCATTTTCATTATGAGAAACGTTTTGAGTCACACCATATATCCATCACTAGTGTTGATACTTCATTAGAGGTTAACTTTTTAAGCTCAGTTCTCCCACTAAAATATTCATTTTCTAAAAACACAACATGTCTAGTTTCAACAAATTTAGGGCCCTAACCATGACAATAAAATCTAAAACCTTTTGATATTTCAAGATAGCCAATGAAATTACAACTCATGATTTTAGAATCCAATTTCTTTATTTGTGGTTTAAAATTTTTAGCTTTAGCTGGACATCCCCATACATGTAAATAGTTCAAAGTTGATTTCCTACCCACCCATAACTCACAAGGAGTTTTGGGTACATCCTTACTAGGAACATGATTGAGAATGTGAACAATAGTTTTCAATGCTTCACCCCACAAAAATTCAGGCAAGGTTGAGTTACTCATCATACTTTTCACCATGTCAATTAGAGTATGATTTTGTCACTCTACCACATCATTTTGCTCTAGTGTTCCGATACCATGCTCTCTAAAAAATAAGGCAAAAGTAGATTTGGTGAACCTACCATAATATTCACCACCTCTATCGGATGTTACACTTTTAATTCACCGATTCAGTTGATTTTCAACCTCAGCTTTATAAATCTTAAGAACATCTAATGCTTCATATTTTTCACGAATAAGATACACATAAGAATACCTTGAAAAGTCATCAATAAAACTAATAAAGTACTTATGTCCATTGATAGTTGGAATTGAATAAGGTCCCTAAATGTTAGAATGAATACATTCTAATAATTCAGTAGCCCTTGAGGCACCATTTTTCTTAACCTTAGTGTATTTTCCCTTTATGCATTCAACACAATTAGTAAAATAAAAAAAATCAGGTGAAGTCAAAATTTCATCTTTAATAAGACATTCCATCCTTTCTCTTGAAATGTGACCTAATCGCTTATGCCACAATATGGATGAATTTTCATTCACTTGATTTCATTTTTTAGAGAATCCATGCACATAAGATAAAAGAGATTGTGAATATTTGCAACCTGAATTCAATGAATAAAGATTACCATGTAAAGTGCTAGAGCCAACCAAATAAGAATTATAGAACAAGGAAACTCCATTATTTCAAAACTTTAATTCATAACCATAAGAATCAAGTCTTGGAACTGAAATTAGGTTTCTAGTAATAACAAGAACATAAACTGTATCTACTAAATCCATAATGAAACCAGTATCCAAAATTAAATGAAGAGTGCCAATAGCCTCAATTTCCACTTCTATTCCATTTCCCAAAGTAATGGTTCACTCTCCTTTACTTAGTCTTTTACTTGTAAGGTATCCCTGCAATGAAATCATTATGTTAATGTTTGCACCAGTGTCAATCCACCAAGAGTTTGGTGGTATATCAACTAAATAAGATTCATAAGACACTCAGCATTAAGTTTTACCTTTCTTTTTCTAACTAAGCTTTAAAACCAGAACAATCTCTTCTTTTGTAACCTTTCTTATGGCAAAAACGACATTGTATCTTATTTTTGTCCTTTTGCCCATTGTGAGATACATCATTACCTTGTTTCTTTTTCTTACCTTTAGTTTTTCTTGAAGGATTTTTTATTTGGACCAATAGTAAGGTGAGCCATATCGGGCTTTTCCACTTTAAGCCTCTCTTCTTCTTAAACACACATGGCAATTAGTTCACTCATTTTCCACTTATCCTTCTGAGTATTATAATTAATTTTGAAAGGACCAAATTGTGAAGGAAAGGAAGTCATTATGAAGTGAACAAGAAAACCTTCAGAAATTGCCATGTCCATTCCTTTCAATGGAGAAGCCATATCACTCATCTTCATGATGTGCTCACGTACACTACTATGACCATCATATTTCATTGTTATCATTTTGATCATAAGAGTACTTGCCAAGGACTTGAAAGTTCTTAAGAATTGTTCTTCAACCGATTTAATATAGCTCATTGTATTATCTAAATCCCGGATTTGCTCCACAAATTGCAGTAGTGATTGAACCTTTCATAATCATTAGACTCGTGTGATTAGAGCACTCCCATTTTTCATATAAAGCCTTTTGTTCATTAGTACTTTCAGAAGTAGGCTTTGTGGGTATAGGCTTTCTTAAGGCATAGTCTAAATCCATGCAACCAAGAACAATTCCAATTTATTCCTTCTATTTTTTAAAATTTGCCCCATTTAATTGTTCAATACTAGTCAAATAGTCTATAATAACAATAGGATTCACTACTGCAAATAAAAATTTAATTCAAAAGGGAAATTATTTTATGTCATGACAATATTTAACACCACACTTTACAATAATCTAACTATAACAAAAACTAAGTTAGATAGCACATTAATCATAAACATTAGAGATCATATCATAATTCTTTCATTGGACAGAAATATAATCACATAATTCAAAAGTATATTATTATAATCCCTCTGTTGGGTTGAATTATAATAAATCATAAATCATATGGATATGACATAATTATTAAAATAAAAGCATTGAAATGTAAAGATGTTTAATATCGTTGGGTAAAAAACTTCATCAACCTTTTTTTATTAAACTCTTGTCATATAATCAAACATGGTGATGATCCTCCGTTGGGTTGATCAACACTTGTTTCATAAGGTTGAACAACACACACACACACACACACACACACACACACACACACACACACACACATATATATGATCATCTTCAAACAAACAAGTAAATAAATATATTGTGGACCCCGCATTTCAACTCATGCGCTTCCACTTGATGGCAAGCTCGCTTTTTATTTTTTTTAAAAATGATTTTATTTTTTAAGAAAATGACTTGGAGTCACCACTTATTTTTGTTTTATTTTTAAAGGGTAAACAAAATAAGAAAGAAAACCCTAAGTGTGACTCTTTATTTTGGAAAAGGTGGTCTGTGAAAAATCAAACATGGGCTCGAGGATCAGGTTACTTACTGGGAAGGTACAGTAAAGACCCTAGCACCCCTCTAAGTCCTTAAAAATGGGTCTTTACTAATAAAATGAAGAAATCATGCCAATTGATAAGGAAATCAATGGATACCTAGAACTATCATGCACAATATGGAGATCAAAACACGGATAAGAATGGCTAGAGTGAAAACAGGTGCATACCTTAGCAATGAGCTATAATGCGCTATTAAGAAATGGAGTTAGTGCATAACTAATGAACATAAAATATGGCTCACATGTCACTAAACAGAGTGAGAAATCATCAGATATCACAATTCAATCAAATTTATTTTTAAATAAAGCTTCTCTAATGTTGGGTCCCCACCAAAGTCCAATTTATTTTTGCATGAATCAATTCTATAAATTCCATCACTTGGAATTACAAAAATAAATTCACGCTTATTTTGAAAACATTTCAAAAATCATGGATGTTATGAAAATTACATGCCAGGAAGAAAAATGACAGCAAAATTTTATTAAAAATGGGATTCTTGGGTGATCTTGAAAACTCTAGGGATAAAAAAATGTGGAGTTGGGATTAAAAAAAAATTAAAATCCAGAAAATTATTTAAAGAAGAGGGTTTGGAAAATTATTTTGAAAAAAACAAAGATTATGAATTAGGAGATGGCACGTGGCCCAAAAATGGCCATGCAAAAAGGAAGAATGCACTGGTGGGCCCATGTTGGAGGAGTAATCCTCCTCTTACTTCTCTTCTCAACGCAATGAGCCTAATTTGAAAAGCTGAGTCAATTTCTGAACATGTAGTCTTCCAACTTCTTGACCACTTCTGACATTTTGGGACTATGGGCAGGCAGGTGTTGAGTATACAGCAAAACCACTTGCAGCATCCTTGAAGGTATGGATTCTCCAACAGTTTTTCATTGTAGCACTGGTGACACTACAAGGAAAATGTCAAAAGATGACGCTTTTTAAGTGTCAAGATAGATATAAGATGACGCTTTTTAAAAGTGTCATATATTAGACTGTCATCTTTTTAAATCGCATACGTTGACACTTTTTAGAAGCGTCATCTTCTTTGCACGTCAACCATGACGCTCATAGTAAGTGTCATTATTTGAAACATTGACGCTTTATAAGTGTCATCATATGTTAATAATTTCATTCATGTCAATATTGACACTCAATATAAGTGTCATCTTATAACTTTTTATTTGTAGGAGCAACGTTGACACTTAATAAAGCGTCATTGTATAAGTAGAAGCAACATTGACACTCAATATAAGTGTCATCTTATAGCTTTTTTATTTGTAGGAGCAACATTGACACTCATAATAAGTGTCATCGTATAACATTTTATACCTTGACACTAAAAAAAAAATGCATGGTTTTTTTAACATCAACCTTGATGCTTTTGAGAAGTGTCATCTTCCGTTTATTCAAGTAAAGCATGACACTTTTAAAAAAGCGTCATTTTATCTCATATAAAATTTTAATAGCCCAGAAATTAAAATGTCCTAATTATGCCCTGTTTTATAATTTTCTATCCACAATTAAATTAATAATGAAAACTTAATTTAAGAATCTCCATTGACAAAAAGTATCAAATATGGTCTTCCTTTTTCACTATTACAATTTATCCATAAACATCATACATAATCAACAACTAAAACCAACAATTTTACAACTTCTTCTTCAACTTTGAATTGTTCATAACCTTCACTACATCTAGTTTTACATCATTTTTCTTCCAAGTGCAAAAGGATGGTTGTAACTCACTTTCTAGATGCTCAATCTGCAAAATAATTGAGAGGGTTACATATTTATTAGTATTAACAAATAGTTAAGAAGCAACTTTGTAAATGTGTATATGCCAATTTTTAAATTTCCAAAATATCTTTCTTCCATTGCAATAAATTTCAAAATATCAAAAGAACTGAACAAACTCCAATAATTTTATTACACCAAATTTCTAAATATTTTAGAACTCTTATTCTATTTTTTTTTTAAAACAGAAAAAAAAAAAAGTTTTTATCTCATTGACTATTTTGGTATGATTTTTATCTTATTTATGAAACTTCAACCATTAACATCTTCTCATTCTTCTTATAGGTTGTACAAGACATTAGATGTTTTGCATGAGAAGGAACTAAGGAATGAAAAAAAAAACAAAAAAACTAGAAGTCTGAAAAATTATAAAATTGTAAATTAACGTATTTATGTAAAATTATAAAATTGTGTGAAAATATCTATGTTCTTATTATTGTATTAGTATATCAACATTTAATAATATAAGGATATCTATTATCTAAATATGGAACTTGCATGAAATGATCTCTAAACATGGAATTGATTCATAAAACTTACAATAACCACAACATGTTACCTCAAATTCTTTTGATGATATATTTTGAATTGTTTGTGGGTGTCCTTCATCAAGAGCAGTAGTGACGTTGTTAATAGAATGACCTATGCCTTTTTGTACAACCTGAAGAATATATAATAAACAATTTTAACAACCAATTAGTAAGAGGTGTTATTTCCTTCTATAGGCTTATTTGTAAGAAGTCTTAAACTAACTTCCTATTTTTTATGTAAAAGAAAATGGAAGTACAAGATATTGTAGACTTTAAGCCCATAGTATAGTAGGAGACCTTTATAAATTTAGATTAAAGAAGTTTATAAAGCTAGTAATCTTAAAGACCAAAAATGCTTTTGTAGAGAATAGACAATTCCTAATTCATGCACATGTAATGAAACTAAAGGCTCTACGAAAATGAGCTTGGACATGCAGGAATTTTGTAGCTATGCTATTGTAGGATTTCTCCAAATCTAACTGATAATAATTTGTAGAGGAAATATACAAAAGTTGTTACACCTACCATGTCTACTTGGCTTCACTCTCAATATGCCAACTATACATCAATCATAATAGAGCAACCCCCAAAATGATCCATATTGAAAACACTGCCAACTAGGAGTACAAAGATATACATTAACAAATTATCATTGTCAATAAATCCATTATAAAATTAACATTAACAAAATATTGACTACATCTTTAAAAGAATATGAAGTTGTATTAGACTATAAGTTATAAGAGGTACCTTCAAACATGAGTAATGATTAACTGAGTCACTAACATAACCCAATCTGATCGAACTTCATTAATTTCCATTTCACTATATGATTTCTTCCTGCAAAACTGAATTGGAGTGACATATACAATTCACTAAGTTCAATTGACCAAAAAAAAAAAATACTATAGTAAAATGACCAACCATATGAATTGAATTGAGTGCAAACCTTTGATGTTAGTTGGTTTGGATTAGCAATGATTTCCTTCATATATCTCATCACGTAATACCCACATTCCACACTACCTGGTTGTCTTGGGCACTATGGGAAAAGTATCAACAATTGCAATAAACACTAGAATGATGTTCTTACTTCTTTATCATCTTATTGATGATCATATTAATAACCATCCTTTTTCTAATTTTGTCACAAATTAAGTGGTGAAGCAATATATTTTAATCTAAACAAATAAGTACTTACAGCCACTTTCACCCAAGTTGGCTCCCTCTTTGATGTTTTCTGTTTTTCCGGTGGGTTGATTCTCATTGGCCTACAAAAAGAATTAAAAAGATGTTATTTAGACACTATCAATTGTATTAAAATAGGAGAAAATATATACTTACATGTTAACTATGTCCTTAAGATCATCACATGGTTGATAGGCCATTGGATCAAGGTAATATGCAATCATTTTCTTCATCTCCAATGCCACTAACACCCAATGGAAACTAAAGAAAAGAAGTGAAAATTGTAATATAGTATCCACAAATTCAAACATCACAAACTAACTTACAAACACCATATTGATATTTAGGATAAAAGGTTACTCTGGGTTGTATGAATAAGCATATATTTAGCATGCTTTGTATTCTTTAGCGATCTGCAATAACCCTTGACCTGTTTTCCTTGCTTCCCTCTCCCATTCCAGCTTTTGAGACCAATGCTGGATTAACAAATACATATCGTTTGACCTGCTTTGCATCAATCAACTTTCTATGCAAATGCCTGATTATAACCACATGACAAATTATCAACAATCATTATTAGTCATTAGAAAATAACCTTTCTATCTCATAATCTTGTGAAAGTCATTCAAAAATTATAAAATCCCCTTACCAGATGTAGTATAAAATACAATTGGATGACACTTCTTTTGATGATATTATCATTTCCATATCTTCTTCATCATGAAGGTCTTGAAACTCTCACCAAAAACATCATCTGGGAAGTTTATAGGATGTGTTCTTGATGTACTCAGCATGAGGCCAACCAATGTCTCAAAATTTTTCATATCTTGTGGTTTTTCACCCTTGGGATTTGACTTCAACTTCATTTACTTTTTGTTTCTTTGCTTTCTTAGATGCTGTACAATTAAGAACCATGGTACAAATCAAATTAACTAGTTTATATATATATATATATATAATATATATATATATATATATATATATACTATATATAAAGTCACTATAAAGTTTGGTAATTAAATTTACTTACTAAGATGGGAGTACGGATGATGACCAAATCAGTTGGCCACAAAACTTGGTAACCAATTGCAGCCCCAACAGTAGTAGTTTGTCTAAGAATAGGAATGGGAAGGGGTGCACTTGAATCATAAGGAGCATCAACAACTACTAAATAGTTGGGACCACATTCAAGTATAATTGTTCCACCTGCCACTATATTTTCCTTGGTGCCTATGGCCAGCTCACATTTTCTAACCTACAAAACTCAATTCACAATAATCACTTCAATATTAGTGGGTTTATACAAAACTAACATAATGCATTATCATCATCAATCACCTTATAGCTCCTATTACAATGATAAATGCAATTTCATTTACATTCAATTGCAACAAACTTGCATGATAACATTTCAGTCCATTGCATATAACTCAACCCATATTTAGACATATCCTATTATATGTTGCCACATCAAAGAAGACCATAAATGTTGCCACCAACATTTGAAGTCAATTCAAACAACAAAATTAAATTAAATTATTTCTCGTATTAGAGGAAACTTTGTCATCAAATTAGCTTAACTGAATAAATACCTCTTCTATGGTTCTATTGCTTCTGTGGGGGTCACATCTTCAACTTTACGGATTGGCTCATCCACTACTTCTGGTAGGAGAAGTTGTTTTTGCTTCATGTTTGAACTGCTAACATCAGATTGGGGAGTAACAGCTCCTACTTGAGACAGTTTTACTAGCACTTCTGCCTGAAATATTCTTTGTTCTTCTTTAGATGCTGCTATGAAATCCCTGACAGCATGATTTGCAGCACTATTGAAATATTGGCGAGGTGTGTAGTGCTTCCCTTTGGCCCTAACTCGACCACTATACTCAGAGTACCCAATGCTTCCACAAGTATATCATTACTTCCACTGACACTTCTACCATTCTCTTGAGACTCTTTCAATAGCTTGTCCTTAAAAATATTAATTATAAAGTTAAATTGCAAATTTGTTATTGTAATAACTTATTATAAATATATGTAATTAAAATTGAAAAATATTCACTTACTATTTTCTCAATTACTGGTATGGCCACTTCATCAAAGGTGTCGTCCTTTTTTCCTGCTTTCTTCCACAATATGCTTCGATCAATAGTTTTAGTTGATTCCATTGCAACCATCTTTCAAAATAGGACAATGTATAATATAATTATCATATAACCCTATTATGTATTAGCATAAAATAAATAAAAAACAATTAATAGGCTTACACTTACCATATCTTCCTCAAGACCGACATATCCTTTCCTACTTAGATGGTGATTATAAATGTTTCTTTTTCTTCTTTCTTTTTGAATTTCTCGATATTTCTATAAATTAAAATTTTATAATTAATGAATATGAATAAGAGGTATGTAAAGAGTCTTAATTATACCTTAAAGTTGTCAGACAATCTATCTTTGACAAATATTGTCCAATCTTCATCCTCAATAAAAGTATATTGAAATAGTGGTCTTTTGAGGAGCTCCGGTTGGTCTTCGAAAGGAAGAATGTACTTCACTGTTAGCAAGTTCTTAAAGGACCGAAAGCATTTTCCCATTGTTAACATACAATTCCTCCTGCTTTTATGATTTAATGAAAAAGCAGTCTGCACATTAATACCAAACTTTAGTAATTTCAAGAGGTTAAGAATGATAGACATTTTGCATCAAAGTGATTTAAATAAGAAATGGTTACCTCAATGTTGTCCCATAACTTATCCTTCAACTGTTTAGGTACAACATGCCAAGTTTTATATCTTATTGGCACCATAGTGCATGCTAACACGCCTAAGTAGCTTGTTAGATGAACTGCTGATTCTCCTATGAAAATGCCATCAAGATTGTACTTAACCGACAACTTAACCCCCTTGCTTCTATTTTTTATAATCATATGCTTCTGTGTCATCCCTCTGTACTTCCTTTTTATGGGTTTTTCTCCTTCCTTTGTCTCCATTCTTGTAACAAAAAAAAATAAAAAATGATAAAGATTTGTTAAAATTATATTGCATATAACCTAGTCAAAGAATAATTGTAAAACATAACTTTTCAAGAAACAAATCCATAATCATGCACAATGAAATGCAATAGATCATGAATTCAATAGATCTTTTTAGAATTGTTCATCATATAACAAGGATAACACTTCATTTAAACTTTTTTTTGTCTCGCTTTGTTTAACATTTCATTTATTTTAAGCAACCCAAGGGCCTTTGTATAAGAAGCTAAATTTGCAGTAGGAATTTCCTATAAGAATCAACATGGAAGGAGCACGTGGTTTCAACAAGTTCATCAAGTCCATAAGAACTTATGAAAGCTTTTGGACTATCGGTTTGTGTTACATTAAGTTTGGAAAACACAACATGCATATTGATAATAAAAAATTTCACAATTTTTTTACTCACAAACATAACTAATTTAGTATCTTCCATGCACAATTTAGGGAAAAGGTTTTAGTAAATATGTTATTGGGAGATGTTAAAGAATGGTCAATATTTTGTGCAAAAAAATAAAGAAAGGATAAAAATTACCTATTTTGTGGCTGTTGCAACCCATTCCATGGCCTTTATTCATACATTAGCATTAAAATACAGCTACATAGAGGATTTGTTCTCAATCCAAATCCCTCACAATCGCCTCGCATACATGTTGCATCTGAGTCATCCATTACATCAAACGCTTCAATTGTGCAATGCCCCTATAAAGGGATGGTGTTCAATCGAATTGTCAACAAAGTCTTCACCTCCTTCCATATCCAAGAAATATTTTTGAGGAGTTGACAAAACAACCGACCATCTTGGATCAAGTTGGTCTTGCACATAAAATACTTGCTTAGCTTGGGATGCCAAAATGAAAGGATCTAATTTATGAGCAATTTTGCTAAAGTCAATTAATGTAAAGCCAAGATCATAAACTTTTATGCCATTTTTATTATCAACCCAATCACACTTGAAAACCGGTATCCTAAACATGGTATAATCAAGGTCCCAGATCTCGGTAATAATGCCATAGAAACAAAGCTCACCAAACACTGGATTTTGATCTTTTGCACTTGCGATTTGCATTGTTGAAGCTACAATACTAACTCCACTATTTTGGGTAGCTTGTAAGTCATCTCGTTCCCTGGTATGGTATCGACACCTATTAATGACATATCCATGATATTTAGAGACATAATGGCTAGGACCATGAGCTATTCACTTAAGGGTTTCAGATATAGGTTCATTATTACCAATTGCAGCTTCATCTGTAATTATAAATAATAGTTATTATGTATGTTAAACATTAGTAAAAAGAATACTTCACATTTTAACACCATTCCAATACCTTTTTTCTCAACCAATAAGTAAAAGTCCGCAGGTGTTCATCTTGGAGCCACTTTTGTCTTTTTGATTGACGAGGATTTTTCAATTTCAACCATTCCATGTGCTCTCTATGTAATTATTATAAGAAATTCAAAGTTAATGTCTTAAAGTTATTTTAAGTATCAGATACAAATATTAAGTGTTAGTGGTTCTTACTCAATATAAGGTTGAACAATAGCTGTATTCTCTAAAACATAATGATGTGCATGTAACCACAAATTGGAATCAATTGTCACAACTTGACCTCCAAGTATTGGTGCCCCAACTTTTTGGTAAATGTTTGCACTAATAGGAATCCCAATCGCATCTACATTTGATAAATACTCTGTACAAAATTCAATAGCTTCCTCTGCAATATAGCATTCAGCGATACAACCTTCGGGCCAATTACGGTTTCGTACATACCCTTTCAAAACTTTCATGAATCTTTCAAATGGGTACATCCACCTTAGGTAAACTGGTCCACAAAGTCTCACCTCCCTTACAAGATGTACAGTAAGATGAAGCATGATATCAAAGAAGGAAGGTGGAAAGTACTTCTCAAGCAAGCATAATGTCACCACCAAATCATTTTGTAACTTATCCAGTGCAGACACATCAACCACTTTGCTACACAGAGCATTGAAAAAAAAAAACTCAATCTATAAATAGCATGCCTTACATGCTTTGGCAAAAGGGATCGTAATGACATTGGCAATAACTGTTGCATTAATGTATGATAGTCATGCGATTTAAGACCATAAAGCTTCAAGTCTTCCATTGACACCAGGTTTCTCATGTTAGAGCAATAACCTTCAGGAACCTTTAATTGTGATAAAGTTTGGCAAAAAACATTTTTCTCCACTTTAGATAACGTATAACATACAGGTGGGAGATAAGTTCGATTTCATTCAAACCTTGCCCCAATTCACACCTTAAGCCCATATCTAGCAGGTCTAGGCGAGAATTAAGTCCATCTTTCATCTTACCTGGAATGTTGAGTAAGGTACCAACGATGCTTTCACAAACATTCTTCTCTATGTGCATTACTTCCAAGCTATGACAAACATGTAGGTATTTCCAATACTCAAGATCAAAGAATATGGACTTCTTTTTCCAGCATTTTGTAGTATTGACATTCAACTTGCCTCGGGAGTTTTTATTTTTTCCCCATGAATTAGAAATGACATCAGTTTTCCTTAGGATTTCCTCTCCACTCAATGGTTGCGGAGGTGAGCTAAACTCTTGTTTACCATTAAATGCCTTCTTTTGTTTCCTAAAAGGATGGTTGCAAGGAAGAAATCTTCTGTGACCTGTATATGAGTTCTTTTTCCCATGCTTCAATCTGTGAGAGAATGTATCTTCCCCACATATGGGACATGCAAAATATCCTTTAACTACACAACCAGATAAGTTTCCATATGCAGGAAAATCATTGATTGTCCATAGTAGAACAGCTCTTAATGTAAAGACCTCTTGCTAATGCACATCGTAACATTCAACCCCTACATCCCACAACATTTTAAGTCATCCAATAATGGTGCTAAATAAACATCAATGTCATTTCCAGGTTGTCGTGGACCTGATATTAATAAAGATAGCATCATAAACTTCCTTTTCATGCACAACCAAGGAGGAAGGTTGTAATGACCATTATAATAGGCCAACAACTATGTCTACTGCTCATTGAACTATGAGGATTTATACCATCTGCTGAAATGGCAAGTCTAAGGTTTCTAGGTTATGAAGCAAAATCAGGCCATCTGTGATCAACTAGCTTCCATGATGGGGAGTCAGATGGATGACGCATTTTACCATCAAATTCTCTTTCTTAAGCATGCCATATGAGGTCTTTTGCAATTTTTGGGACTAAAACAATCTTCTAAATCTTGGAATAGGAGGAAAATACCACATTACTTTTGTAGGGACTCCCTTCCTTTTTTTAGTACCTGTTCCATCTAACTTCCACCTTGAAGTTCCACAAGTAGGACAAGAAGTTGCATCCTTCAACTCATTTCTATACAATATCCAATCATTGGGACATGCATGTATTTTCTCATATTCCATTCCCAATGTATTCAATGTTTTTTTTGCTTCATACATAGACAGAGCCAACTCATTGTTTAGAGGCAACATATCTCTAAGAATACTTAAAAGCTTTGAAAAGCTTTTATCAGACCATCCATATCGTGCTTTCAGGTTGTATAATTTGACCAATGCAGATAACTTTGTAAAGTTTCTACAACCAGGATATAAAGGTTTTTGAGCATCTTCAAGTAATGTTTCAAACAATTTTGGGTCATTCTTACAATCATCATATGCAACTTGAACCATTTCTATTGTACTATCCACATCGTTAAATTCAACTGTATGATGCCATTCTGCCCTACTAGTTGGTGGTCCACTTGGAGCAGCGTCTCCATGCCAATACCATGTATGGTAACTCTGATCAATTCCATAGAAGAATAAATGTTCTCTAATTTTTTGAGGAGTGTGGAATATCATATTACCACAATGAAGGCATGAACATTTAATGGAGTTTTTATATGTGGAATATTGTAATGCAAATGCGATAAAGCTTTCTACCCCATCTGCATAATCCTTTGATCTCCTATCCTTTGACATCCAAGAACGATCCATTTGATGTACAAGAGATAAACACAACTCCTAGATACCACCAACAACTAAAGTTATTAATAAAATCCTATTAATAGGCTTAAAATATATAATCTACCAAATTAAAATTTCCCACATTGTCACAAAACTTAGACCAATCCAAAAAACGACAATGTGCAAGTCATCTAACAATAAGCAATATGACAAGAAACATAACTAGTATATTAGGTTATTCAATATTAGCATAAAAAAATGGATCTTAGTTCATTCATGATGTTTACTTTATTCATGAATAGGAATGAAAAGCAAGATCTAACTTTTAGTCTTCTCTTATATTATTGAATACACCAAGTTTGAAAATTTTAAAAACACATAACCACATGAGACAATGATACCATGAACTAAAACAATTAACGAATAGAACTAAGATTCGAATGAATAGAAGCAAGTGATTTATACATGATTTAGGCATTCTAACATCTCCAACATCCTTAATTAGGTAGTGGTTCCTATCCCATATAGGAATACATAATCCCTATGTGTCAATTGCCAATATACTTAAATTCATTTTAAAGAAATTTCGATAGCATTTCCCTATAGTTCTCCAAGTACACAAAATGGATAAGGCACAATATGTGACCTTGTCCAAATATGCACCCAGAGAACAAGAAGAAAGACTACCAAATTTTCTAAAAATTGAATTAAGAACAAGCAATTAACTTTATAGATATCATGTTTTCCTATACTGTCCAACTGGACAATTCAAACATCATTTGCAGAGAAAAGATCTTTATCACATGGAAGACAAATTTAGTAGTTGTCAACTTGAAATTGGTTTAAATATACCCACATTTCACATTTTGACAACTTATTGTCTTAGTATGTAATAAGAGAAACTTCTGTCTCACAATGATACTTGAATGGGAATTCTAAGGTTTCATGCATGCATAGTTGATTAAAACTAAAACATAAATACTTATTAAAATATTACATCTAGTTATGTATTATAAATTATTCATATCAATTGCAATGGTGAGAATAGGAAAATATTGTTTGTAAGCATCACATTTTAGGCCTAAGTTCACAAACTTGGCTAAATCCATTAAAGACCCACTACATAAAGTTCATGTTAAAATTGGTTCATCTCCAACCCCCAAAATGATTTATCAAAGTTACTCATTTTTTAGAGTCTTGATTAATTAGATAATCAATATAGATACATATAATTTGTATTAATATAATATCATGATATTTTTTTCATTTTGTTTTTAGGCTTAGACTTGGGTAGATTTCCCAAGTAAGGCTAAAGTCGAGCTAAGACGCACCTTGACATGTGTCCTACTTATGTTGGGGGTGACCATTCTAGTTTGTGGTCATAAGTGGGGTGTCAAATCTCAATTAGTTTATTGAATAGATGAACCAAACATGACGTTATTATTAATTAGATAACATGTTGTGTAACCCATTTAAAAATGAAGTTGAATAGCATCTTTTGTATCATAAGCAATGAAGCCTATGTCAGATTGTGAAGCTTAAATTAGTAGTAAATGTTGCACTTCGCTCGGGATGTCGGGGGTCGAGCTGCCCGGTCAGCTCGCGAAAGTTGAAGGAGGCAGCGCCCCCTAAAGAAATTTTTTTTATTTAATTTGAAAGCCACATGATTCTGCTCATAGGCAGCAATTATTGAGTTCCATGACACTACATCCCTTAATAAAAATTGTTGAAAAACTTTCTATGCATTCCAAGAGCCCATATCTCGAAATGGCATTTCATCAAACAAGTTATAGGCAGTACCCACAACTCCACGGAAAGTAAGCTCCTTTCAGCATGAACCATTGTACACAAATGGAACAACACCAGAACCATTTCCAAATCTTCCAGAGAACATAAGAACCAGAGAACAAAAACAGAGGAGAGACATAACTAAGCCTAAAAACAGAGGTATAGTATCTTTTTATCAGAGATGAAAACCAAGAAAATAACTGATAATAAACAAAAACCACAACAGATTTACAAGCATTCACACTCAAATCCCAGAAATCAATAGTGAAGAATGTGAATCCATAGGAAAACGAGAACATATAGGCTCATACCCGACAACTCTTTCTTCTGGGTTTTTTCTTCTCTTTTCTTTTCTTTCCTCTGTTCCTCTGGTTCTTCAACATTTCCTCCTTGCTTACCTCTTCAACCCAAGGCACCTACCTTTGCTTCCTCTTGCCTCTCCCAACCTACGAATCTAAAAAAACCCTAGCTTTCTCTCATATCTCCATTCATTTCCTTTCTCTCAATCCAGCACCTAAATAGTCAAATCGGTGGAACATCCATGAATGCTATCTTCTTGATTTGGAGTAAGAACTTCATTTTCTCAATCAAAATTGGCTGGAGCTTGCTGGTTCAGTTAAAGACAGATTTGGTAATGAAACTTGAGTGTGGGCATCGGGTATGGAAAAGGCTTTATTACATTTATCTTTTTTTTTAATTGAAAAATGTGAGTAATTATAAAATGAACAGAAAATGACGCTTTTAAAAGCGCCAAGGTTGAGGTTCTCCTACAATGGCACTTAAAAAAGCGTCATTATTTGAAATGCATTGTACAATGACGCTTTTAAAAGTGCCAAGGTTGAGGTTCTCCTACAATGGCACTTAAAAAAACGTCATTATTTGAAATTCATTGTACAATGATGCTTAAAAAAGTGCCATTATTTAAAAAAGTCATTATTTCTCTCATTAAAGCGCCAAGATAATGCAAGCGTCATTAATACCCATTTTTGAGAATAAATAATGGCACTTTATATAAGCGTCAAGAAACAAAGCATCATAAATTACATTTTTTGTAGTAGTGTGAGCTATAAAATAAGATTCTGAAGCATTCATTGATATTTCTCAAGTTCTTCTGTCTTCATTCTTTTAAAAAAGAAAGCTATTAAGAGTAAAAGAAGGCTGGCCCGAATGTCTGATGTGGCACCAGGTAGGTTTCCTCTTCCTTCGCTTCCAACAGCAACACCCAAAGCAATATCATCAGTAGTTGCACTAGCAAGTTGAATTAACAGCCAATAAAATAAAGGAGTGGGTACACGTGCTACTAATTGCATTGGAACCACACCCTGTCCTCGCAAAGGCAATGATGCTATAGGCACAATCTCACAAATCGGAGAAGTACTAATATTGTAGCCAAATCTGCTATCAAGTCCATCCGTGAACTCATCCCAGTAGCAATTCACTTCTTGAGAGATATGCGCACTAGCATCAACCTTTTCATTCTTCCTTGAGCTTCCAAAATTTAGACCATGGTGTTTATTATCTGATATGGGAGTAGTTGTTGCAGGAAGGACTTTCAAGCACAATTGTGAAAAGAGAATGTCACCCATTTTTAGAATATTGATGCAATCTGTTTCTTTCTAAGCCACCAAGGACAATGCACTGCACATAGTATCTACCACCACATTTGCTTTCTCAAGACAGCTATCTTCATGTATTTATCCAACTTCACTATTGATTGAGTTTTGCTATTCGTTCTCATCTAACAAAAACTTGCATCGCATGAGAAGTCTTTCCATAATAAATAGGAAGCCCTGCCTGATGATGTCATGTCTTGATTTCAGAAGCCCACATATAAGTGAGATGGATAAAAGGAGTTTTGAAGAAATCGAAGAGTCATGAACACCAGTAAGAGCAATTTGCCACTACAGGTTTCTTATAATTAACCGCATACTGGCATTCATTTCCTCACTAATTTATGCAATTACTGAATCACCCAACCAGGTGTATCCATTGTGCCGGTAATTCTATCCAAATGAAGAAAATAATGTAAAGTGGTCCCTGTGAGCTTTGCTTTCATGCCAACACTGTGACCAAAAACTCCACTTTTAATAATATCCAGAAATTGATAAGATTCGGTTATCTGTATCATATGGATGGACTCTTTGTCTAAATGAGGGAATGAACTTATAATTGAATCAAATTTCTTTGTAATCTTCTCCAAAAACACATTTAGTCATTCACTGTTTAGGCATCTAGTCAAGGCAGCAGAAATTGTTCTTTTCAGTATCTCTCCAATGCCTTCCACCCCAAGCTTAATAGAGATATAAAAGGCTTTAAGTGCGTCCGCAAGAGTGAGTGGGGTGGCAAGTGGTTGAGCATGTGAATGAGGTTCGAAGTAAGAGTGTAGTGATGGGTTTGATGTATGGGCATGAAGCATGTGAGGGACAGAAAAGTGGGGATGACTATGCACATAAAGCTTTATATACGTGAGAAGATAGAAAACAAATGGGCGAGGAAGGAATGGTAGAATGGGTAATGGTAGAGAAGTGGGTTCGGTGATGGGGCCAACTGTGGCATTAGGTGTGATGGATGGGTGGGTCAAATAGGTTTAATGGGTATTGGAAAATGGGTATATGCGTGATGGTTATGAAGGATGAGGTGGGTAGTGAAGACATGGGTATGACATATATCAAAGATGTGAGATGTGAGTGGTGTTGGATATAATGGGCATGAAGGGTGTCATCATCAGCGGTGATATGGATTGGAAAGAGTGATGAGAGAAATAGGCTTGATAGATGTGAAAGAGAGGATATGAACAGCGTAGGAGAATGTGGGCATGGAATTAGTGGACTGGGTAGTGGGGGTTAGTAAGAAATAGGTATAAAGAAGATGGTCATGTTTACATGGTTCCCATGCACGTGGGTGGGTGAATTTGGGATGTTAACAGAGGCATTGGAGGGAGCTTGGGTGGCCATATACTTGGGTGTGGGCATTCTGCAAACTGGGCAAGCACCACACCGTTGACTACATTCATCACATAGAGGGACATGTCCACAAGAATTCAACACATGTCGTACATAACATCCACAACTACTCAAATTTCTGGTCGTTGCCGAGGCGAATGAAGCCAGGGGAAGTCACGATTCAAGGTTCGGGCATAGACGGCTTGCATGCATTGCTCTGGCAGCTACAAGGGGCAGCCTCTGACGCTCTGTAGAACGGACTTGGTAGCGTTTCTGGCTTCCAATTCCATAGATCACTTTAATACATAGGGAATCATCGTTGAATGATGCCTATAGCAAATGAATTTGCAAGCACTCCAGCAACTTGGATTGGTGACGATGAAATAGCAGGCAAATACATTATAGGATATACCCGCTTAGAAGCAACTCTTTTTTGGGCAACTTATCACTAATCAACTTCAGGAATTAGACCATTCCTATCCTCTCGACGCATTGCCCATCTGGGAACGAAACCTGGCAGCTCCTCCTATATTTATTATTGGGTACGTGATCATGCAACTCATTCTCTAATTTCAGAACAACCAAACCAACACAAGCAAGATGTTGGTTGATGCTACTGAACTGGGTCTCCTTTTCTTCTAAAGCAATCATTGGAAATTTTCTAAGGCACTACTATTCGTCCCGTTTCATAACCTGTGATCATAGCGGCGCACACCACAACACCCACAAATGAAGAATATTGGTCTCAAATGGCAAGATTTATTACAACTGTCAATAACCTGCATATTACTTCAAGAATGGTAAATCCTATTTTAAAAATTCCATTGTTAGAGAACAACTACAGAGGATGCTCCCAGTTGCAGTTTCTTTCTATTCTGGCTTACTTCTCTGGGAGTTGGGTTGAGAGAAAGGTGGGGGTGGCAGGTTAATCTGTTGATGCCGATGTTGCTATTATTCGATGATGATATTCCAAATGTGAAGCCCTTCTGGAACTGAATCAAGTACACTTTCAGAAAGTAAGGCGGGCTTGTCTTTGACATATAAATCTTTTCCCTATTTAAATGTGCAGTGGTCTTGCTTTCCAGACCAGATAGGAGTTGAAAAAAACCAATGAAGGCTGGAAGAGGAGTGCCTAAAGCGCATGCTGTTGGTTGAGAACAGCCTCCCATAAGATGAATTAGGCATCCTATAACTTAACAAGCATGTTGTAGCCCTTCATACTCACAGACTAAGAATACATATTTCTTGTAGTGCCTTACTTCTTCAGACAGAGATGGGAAATCGGATGCGGTCTATAGCCAAGCACCAAGAATAGAGGAAAACAGCAAACAGAGCACAAATAATGGGAACTAAATGAACCCACACAAACCTCATTTCATGTATCAATCAATGAGCTCAGATGTAGGAGTGGGCCAAAGCAGATTTCAAATGAGTTTTAAAACGAAATCAAGATGTGAATGCCAATATCTCATATGAAATCTAAAAAAAAATGACATAAAATATGTTAAAGATCAAGCATAAGATGAGTGCAAGCAAGCTCAGATTCCATAAAAACATACGAGAGTCACCAATAAACACATTCAGACATCAATGTAGAATCTCATGATACCCAGAAAACACAATAAAATGGCATTAACATGAAAGAACCGACAGCTTATAGAAACAAGTACCTGTGTCACCTTCTTTCTAGACACTTTTTCTGTGTATTTCTTCATTTCTCCTTGTTGTCTTGCCCTCCAAGCCGAAGAACACACTCAAAATCTCTTACCTCTCCCTAAACTGAATACACTCCTCTGTCTACCCCTCTGGCTTACTCTCCAAGTTAACCTCTCCAAAAAATAGCTCCCTAAAACCAGCAACAAATCACCTCCCCTCATCAAGCAACAAAACCTGTTGTTTATAACCGAAAACATACTCTTCCTGATTTCCCTCACAAGTGTCTCCTCCTTATTGCACCCTCTAACCACTATTATGATTCCATAAAGATCAATTGGGAATCGACACATGGCCTTCCATGATTGTGACACCTGGTAAAATAACCTGCATGAAAATGAGCCCCAAATGAGGGTCTCTTTACCGTACCTTCCTGATAAGTAACCCGATGAGAATCAACAAGCATTCAAGGATCCATTGCATGTTCCAGTTGGGCCTATTGCTAAAGCACGATCCAAGAAGATCAAAGAAGCACTTAATGGGTTAATTCAAGAGATTTGGGTTGATTCTAACGCAGGACATTCCAAGCTTGGCCCAAAGGAAGATGAAGGTGTAATAAATTTAATCCAAGCTATTGAGGGCTAATTTGGCTTGATTGGGCGTGATTTATGGTGTGGATTAATAACTGGTTGACTTTCCAACTCCATATGAGTTAATAGACATTTTTCCTATTCTAGAGCTTCTAATTTCAGGCCGCCAAATCTACCTTAATTTTAGGTTTTTATTATTTAGAATGTTTTTTTAGCTATTTTCCTATTTTAGATCTGCTAATTTCAAACCAAATCAACTTTTATTTAGGGTTTTAATATTTAGTAAGTTTTTTTTTTTTTCATGACATATAAATAGCATGCACTCATTGTAATAGAAAATAATTTTATTGAATAAAAAAATAGAAAATGTGAGGCTTTGCTTTTCTTTTGGTTCTTCAAGAACTGTGAACTTATCAGGGATTCTTCCTTGTGGCGTTCAAACTTTATACCTTTGGTTCGTGATTCCATTGTAATCATTGGGTCAAGGTCTGTTACTTATACTTTTGGTTCGCGTTTCACTTATAAACATTGGGTCAGGGTTCTATCAAAAATCTGTATT
>NC_048437.1:15008209-15067134 GCF_004353265.1 Vitis riparia
ATTGCATACCAAGAGAAATTGCTTGAATCTTAGATAATTGGTCAAAATTTTAAGTTCTTTCCCACGGGATGGTTTTGAGTTTACAAGAAAATTCAAGAAAAAGAAAATACAAAGAAAATATAGAAAAAAATTTAAAATTAATAAATTATTTACTTTATTTTATTATAAATCTATTTTATTTAGTTTAACAAAATTAAATAGTTCATTAAACTTAATTAATTATAATCATATTTTATTCTACTTTTTATATTTTTTATAATAAAACCAATGTCATAGTTATTCTTTCTTAACATTTTTGTGGAGCTAAACATGACTAAAAAGTCTAAACCTAAAGCACATACCAAACCAAATTATGACCATCTTAAATGAGCGTCCACAATCACAATATTCCAATATTCAGCTTACCTAACCCGATACATGATTCCCTAATAAATGAAAATGAAAATAGACGGGATAAAATAATAATAATGATAATAATAGTAATAAATAAATAAACTAAGAGAATAGAAAAATGAGACAGTGACCCTCAGAAAACCATATGACAAAAAAGCAAATTTCCCTCCCTTTAATGTCTAATCTTTATTTGTAAGGAGAATGATGTTTTTAGGTCTAATGGACTTGAAAATTAGTACAACATTATCATATCACTCATAATTGATGGAATATAAAGTAGCAAAAGATAAAAATACCCTTAAAGTTACTACATTAGATATTAATTATAAAAAATGTTGACAATGCGCATATGTGGCTGTGACCTGAAAAATGCCCCTAATAAATCTAATTAAATAGAAGAAATTCTCTACTTTTTTTTCCCTAACTTTTGTTAACGGCATACTATTTCAATAGCAAAACTACAGAAGATGATGATAATATAAAGAATAATAATTTGGTCAGGATGGAGGTGCAAGGTTTTTTTTTCAATCAGACTATTTCTGATCGGGTTTTTTTATTTTATTTATTTATTTGGGGTGGGAGTTTGGGTTTCGTTTGAAGTGGGTATATTCTCCGTTGGAGTGGTTTTAAGGTTCTTTTTTCTAGGTTTGAAACCAAGTTTGTGCAGGATTGACTGTGTGTTTGTAGATTTAGGGTAGCTTAAGCCAAAGGTTGATTGGGTTAATGGAATTTTGGGTTTAATTTTGGTAGAAATATCTTGAAGAAGCTACATTATGGTGCTGTTTCAAGACTAGGGTTGAGAATTTTGTTTGGGATATTTAGACCGTCGGTCATTTGTTCAGCAGAAGTATATATATACGTAGGGTGATATCACCGTGGACTGGTGAAGAATGGTCACAAATATCCCACCAAAAATTCGCCATATCTTGACTCACGTGGGACTCAGGGTTTCAGGCGTGAACCGACAAATACGAGAATTTTCTTTCTTTTCACATGAAATGGAAGGAGAGAATATGAGCATTTTTAATGGAGGGGTAGAGATAGATCTTTTCCTAGGACAAACAGATGGTTTCTATGTCTTATTATGAGAATACCCTAGTTGGGGCCACTTACCGCTGCTAAGTACCAGTTTGACTTATTTTCTTATACTTGTTTTTAAAAATTATTTTTTATTCTTTAATTTAAAAACAATCTTTTATTCTTTAATTTTAAAACAATTTTTAAAAACAAATTTTTAAAAATATGACCAAACGGGCCCATGTTTTTCTTTTGTTTTTAAAGATTGGTTAAAACAATTCTTACATATTCTTTAAAAATTGTTCTTTATTTCAATTTATTTTTAAAAATTGTTTCTAGAGAACAATGACAAAACAATGTTAAAAATTTTTAAAAACAATTTTTATTTTTAAAAATAGAAAACTGTTTTTAAATCATACAACCAAATAGACTCTAAGTTTCCCTAAATTAAAGGGTTTGTTTTCCATGAATTTTAGAGGTTTTCAATAAGTTTCCCTAAATTGTGACAACAAGAAGCACGACTACATTGATGCAGAATGTAGAGAGCGGGAAGCTAGGGCATACTAATCACTACTCTTTGTGAAGCACACTACACCAATGGCATGGTATGAATGACGAAATGTGGATGATGATGAGGACCATGGGGATAGCGAGTAGCACAATGATGATGGAATCTAGAGCTTCGGCCTTGTTTGGGGATTTTTCTTCCTTTCTCTCCTTTTCAACTCTTTAGAAAGTAAAGGGAGAAATTTTAAAACTTTATGGCAATCTTGGGATCCGATGTGGTATTTGGATTTCCAACATGTTTTTTATTTTTTTTATTTTCCAAAACAACTAAGGGCATTTTTGGGAATATAAAAGGTAAATATCCTTCAACTCAATTTTTACAACTTTGTTGGGTTTTGGGCTGAATTATGAAACTTAGGAGGATGTTAACCCAATTTTCATCTCCCTTTGGACCTAAAGCACAATTCTCCTTGTTTTTTATATGAAGACTCCCAAACCTTGGTGTAGCGTAAATGGATAGTTAAGCTTAGCAACTAAACTTAAACCCTAAGAGACATTTCTTCAAATTTTTGGATCAAGATTTCCATGAGCTATATATCAAGCTTCACTGAAGTTGTTCCCTTATTTTGCCCACATTATATAATTTTGTGTCTCACGATGGATTATAGTCCGCATTTTGTACAAGTGATCTTTCACATTTCAACTCTTTATTTTAAGCTACTATGATCTCATTTCACACTTTAGCCAACTTGTATTCTCAAAACCAACAAATCTACAAATTATGGCCACACTAAATATATATATATAATTTGACTTGACACTAATCTTGATCAAAATAATCATCCTTCAATATTGTCCTAAAAGGAAAAAATAATAATATTACAATCCAACTTGACACTAATCTTGATCAAGATAATCATCACTCAATATCGTCTAATAGCCCACTAGGAATAAACTTCAATTTTAAGTAATCATCTCACTTTCAAAATAATCATCCCTCAATATCATCTAAAAGCCCATTGATAACCTAGGAATAAACTACACTTTGGAGTAATCATCTCATCTTTAATCAGATCATTGTTAGGGTTTGGTAGTTCAATGGGGAGAGGTGAATGTGTGTTTGCAAATATTTTAATATTGGAGATTTTCAATTCAATTGACTCCTTTGAGAAAGTGAAAAATATAAAAACAATCAAACACATATGAGACAAAGGATTTTTATGTGGAAAACAAAAAAGGATTTTTATGTGGAAAACCTCCATACAATGTGTAAAGATAAAAAATCAAACTGTAAACTAATTATTGGGTGTTTAAGTAAAACTTAATATTTATTACTTAATGAATTAAGTTGATTTTAAGTTAAATTATACTTAAGTTATTAATTTAAAACTTATTACTTAATTCTTACATTAAGTATTAACATTATTCGATAAAATTAACTTAAAAATTTATTCTAAATAATTAAATTAATATATTTATCCTCATAAATTATAATTAGGGCAAAAAAGGTCAAGTAACAATAGAGATTGTGGAGTAGTAAAAGAGAGATCGTGGAGATAACTAGGGTAAATAAAAGTAAAAAAATAAAATAAAAATGTGATATTAAGTTAATTATTTTTATTTATTTTTTAAAAGTTGTGTTTTGACTTTAAGTTATTTCATTAAGTCATTTTATCAAATATACTTAATTTACTTAATCACTTAAATTAAGTTATTAAGTGACTTTAAGTTATTAAGTCGTTTAGCATATACCTGCTTGGTTTTACCTTATTAAAGAAAGGGAAAAGAAAGTTTCCCTTTTTATAACTATTATTTTAATTAAATGTCATTTTGGATGGAATGATTCAACTGAGTGTGTGCTTGCTTCTCAAAGCTTTGCAGCTTTTTCCTCACCATCTGCACAGTCCACTCCAAAGCTTCAACTTTTTTTTATCAGGGCATGGCAAATTAGGTCCACTTCAAAGCCAATGATGGAGCCCGGGTAAGAATTAGGGCCTAGGATGTCTCAAGGGCCCCTAGTACAATACTCTTTCATAGGGCGAGTCCGAAGTGAGCCGAACCCATTAATTTTACATCTACATAACATGAATGCAACAAAATACAAAAATGAATCCAATTCATGGAACAATCTTTTCATCGACTAATTTCTATTGACTACATGTAATCAATGTATTTTACTTTTGTTTCAACTGATGAAAGTGGTGTACAGAAGTTGATTCCAAGTATCAAGGAGTCCAGGGACACACCAGTGTGTACAGTCCATGTTCCCAAAACCATTGTACGTACTAGGATGTGCATATTTCCTTAATTGGGAGAGATTTGTTACATTAAGCAAATGAATGGGTTTTGTCATACTGCCTAAGACTTCTTCTTAGGGTTTGGGGTTTAGCAGGGGGTAAACCAGCTGGGTATGTGGATCCACTTATAGGTCGTGTCTTCTTTGAGCAATTTGTAACTCCTGGCTTGCCCCATTCCTTGCCAGTACTATTTTTACATATTAGCAAGAGAAATATGAGAGTTGGGTTAGTTTCAAGCTAACATGATAATAACAATAATATTAAAATTAATATTTAATTTTTTTCTAAAATATTTTAATAGGTAGACACGTAGCCATTGCGGTGGTGTTTTATTTATTTATTGAATTGAGCATAATGTTGATTTTTAGATAAAGTTTGATATTAGGGTGCATTTAAATCTACATAAGGAATAAAAATGAGAATAAGAGTCCATTTCATAATACTTTTAGAAAGTACTTTTAAATAAAAATCAGATGTCGGATAAAATTTTAAAAATATTTTTTAAAAGTACTTTGAACAAAAATATTTAATAGATGATTTTGTTAAAAATACTTTTTAAAAAATATTTCTATTAAAAGGGTTTTGAATAAAAATATTATCAAATAGACTCTAAGAATAAAATTGAAAGTAAACCATTTGGAGAATTTGTCGGAAAAGTAATAATTCTATATGTATGTATGTATGTATTAAAGTAACACCATTTTTAATATTTTAAGTAAGGGAGCTTACTTGTAATGGGAAGGAGAAATTCCTTGAAAAAAAACTAGAGTTTTTTGTTAAATCCACCTCTAAATCGACCCATTTAGCCAAAGTCATTAAACCTTTTCGGAAAGCCAACATTCTATCCATGTCCTTTAGTATGTTATCACCGTCTTGAATATAATCTCACCTGCAATCAAGATTAGTTTATTCTTCATGTTAAGATTACTTGCATAAAAGTATAATAACTAGCCTTTAGTTATCAATTCGAATTACTAAGTTAGTAAGCTCATGATTCTCATAAAGTTGTTATTTATTTATGTAGTTTAATATTACTTACGGTTGTTTAAGGCCTGTGCGGTACCACCAAAGCCATGTATTGAAGACTAAGACGTTGATATTCTTTCATATTTCACCATTCTTAAGTGAATCAAGTTTCAAAATTCGACCATTTTGTTCATTTTCAATGTCTACTAAGTATTGAGAGTGAAATAACATCACAAACAAATCATAATCCTGTAAAATAATTGAGATTATAGTTTATTAATAAAAAAAGTTTTTTTGATAAAATAAAAATAGTAAAAAAAAACATATTGCAAAATCTTCATTTTTATTTTAAAAATGGAAAAGCTAATAAACATAGAAATAGAAAACTTTGAACTTTTATTTGTAAATGTTTTTTATTACAGGTTTTTTTTATTCTTTTGAACAAAGAATATGAAAACATGTTTAATTGCCAAATAAAAAACAATTTCTACTTTTAAAAATAAAAAATAGAGTGTTTTCAAAAAATATATTTTAACTATTGTTACTTATTTTTTAAGAGATATTTTAAAAAATAATTATATAAATATAGAAAAATATTAAAAATAAATCATCACATATAAAAATCACGTTTAAAACACATATAAAATATATAAAATATATTAAAAATATTCTAAAATTTTAATCAAACTTTGTTTTACAAAATATGAGAAAACAATTTAAAAAAATTATTTTTTAAAATTATTTTCTAAAACACTTTCCACACAAAACCTTTATTACTATAAGAATTAAACTTATATATATACTGACCTAGAAAACAAATGTAGAAATGGTGTCATTTGTCTCTTGTAAAATTTTGGATTGATGAGGAACAACATGATGAAGAAGGCAGACCATTGATTGCTAATGGTTTAGACTCAATGAATCCCTTGTGAACCCCGTATTTCGCTCAGTGCGTTCTCACTCTATGGCGAACTCGTTTTTTTATTTGTTTGTTGAAAAATATGATTTGTTTTGAAAAAACTTGGAGTCGCCATTTATTTTTTGTTTTATTTTTAAAGGGAAAACAAAATAAGAAAGAAAAACCCTAAGTGTGACTCCTTATTTGGAAAAACAAGTTTGTGAAAAACCGAGATGGGCACGGGGGTTAGGTTACTTATCGGGAAGGTATGGTAAAGACCGTAGCACCCCTCTAAGTCCCTAAAAGTGGGTTTCTACTAATAAAATGAAGCAATCATGGAAATTGGTAGGGAAATCACTAGATACTCGGAACAATCGTGCACATATGGGAATCAAAACATGCATAAAGAATGGCTAGAATGAGAGCGGGTGCGTATCTTGGCAACGAGCCATAATGCACTATAAAAAAAAATGGGGTTAGTGCACAATTAATGAACCTAAAAAAAATGCTATGGATGGAAAACAGAAGAGTTGGAATTACTTGGAAAATTAGAATTTAGAAGATCATATGCAAAATGGAGTTTAGAAAATCATTACTTATTATTTATTTTTATTTTTATTATTGTTATTATTATTTTATCAAAAATAAAGCCGTAAGAAGAGGCGACATGTGGCCTAAAATGGGGCCATGCAGACTGGAAACTAGTATGCGCATAGGCATTGGGTTGAGATAGACTGTCACTAAAGAAAGTGATCCCCGGCTCGGAGGTGCACTACACGATACAGACACTCAATTCTGATTACACATTATGGCGTTTTTGTTGTTTCCTCAACTTTCGTTTCTAGGACAACTATGCTCAGTGAGGGTGGGCCACCAATGAAGACAAAATACTCCTTTCTACTCTTAGTTCTATGCGGAAAATCGACGACCACACTACCAGAAAATCCAGCATGCGGACCCAAGATTGAACTCACATTAGGCAACATTTTCAGGATATATTTGGAGCACTGCTCTCGCTCCCTCTGCTGAATATCTACATGGTGATGCAAAGTAAACCTTCAATCTCTATCGCGACTCATGCAAGGACTTGTCAACATTGCATACCCACTAAACGGCTGAGATGTTGTTAACACCTTCAACGACTCCGTGTCAAATTCCTAAAGCTTGACCCACGTCTCCAAGCAATGAATCAACGTCACACTTTGATGCAACAGTACGCCCTGACTCTGAGATATCTAAACCAATCAGCTGGTGTCTTTTCTCAGATAGCGTGTCCCCACAAAGTCCAAGTCCACAATCGATGTCAAGGAATAATCTGGAAACTCCATTATCGGGCAAAGCTGTTGAGATATTAGGAATGCTTTCCTTATATCATTCTTTCCTTATATCATTTACTGTTGAGATATTAGGAATGTTTAGATATTAGGAAAGTTGAGATATTATGAATATTGAGATATTAGGAATATTGAGATACTAGGAATATTGAGATATTAGGATATTAGTTGTTATTTCCTTATATCATTCTTTCCCATTCTTAGAATGGTGATTACCCTCTATATATACTCTGTACATGAACGAATGAAAGTATGAATGAAAAAAACTATCATTTATCAATTTGAAGATGGTATCAGAGCCATGGAACTGAAATCCTGGATATTTTGTCGCTATGGTAATTCGACAGCGATCAACCATCCTAAGACAAGCCCTAATATTGATAAGTCAACCTTCAAATGCACTCACTGCAATAAGACTAGTCCCACTAGTCTGGATATCCCACAATTTCAAAGCAACGACTCTTGGTATGACTAGGAAAACAATAAGGAACCGAGGGTTTGAACCATGGACCTTTAGATCATGTTTAGGCTATCAACACTTTGTTATTAATTATAATAATCGTGATCAACGGAAGAAGGATTCCAAGAAAACCTCGACTGCAACTGTTGCCAAAATAAAAATAGAGGCTAATGTTGCTGAGAAAGCCTCTGCATTGGTAGCCGCTACTGATCATGGTGGTAAGTTTTTAAATACTTTTACACCTGTTATTAATAGTGCATGGATAATTGATTCTGGTGCTACAAATCATATGACTTTTGATTCTAAACAGGTTTCACCCCTTAGACCTTCCTCACAAAAAATTGTTTCCACAGCCAATGGTAACACAACCCCAGTCATTGGGGAAGGATCCTTAACTCTTATTGATACTTTGAATTTGGATTCTGTTTTAGTTGTTCCATATTTAGATTACAATCTTTTGTTAGTTTCTCAAATCACTGCAACCTTATCTTGTATTGTCATTTTTTGGCCTGAATTTTGTGTGATTAAGGACATCCAAACAAGACAGACGATTGGTTGTGGTATTAAACGGGGAAAACTCTATTACTTGGACTTGCAGTCAAAGGATTCAAATAAGTTGCAACAAGCCTTGATGGCAGATGGATCTGAGGGGGAGAAGAAAAAGTCTGAAATTTGGTTGTGGCATCGACGTCTGGGACATGCTTCCTTTGGTTATTTAAAAAAATTGTTTCCTAGTTTGTTTGCAAAGAGTGATATTTCTGGTTTCCGTTGTGATATTTGTGAATTGGCTAAAAGCCATCGTGCTTCGTTTCCGTTAATTTTGAATAAAAGTCCGTTTCCTTTTATGGTTATACATTCTGATGTTTGGGGCTCATCCAAAGTCCCAACTTTGAGTGGCTCACGTTGGTTTGTTACTTTTATTGATGATTGTACCAAAATGACATGGTTATGCTTGATGAAGACCAAAGATGAAGTGAACTTGTTGTTTCAAAAATTTCATAAAATGATTGAAACTCAGTACAATGCAAAGGTTCGGGTTCTGTGTAGTGACAATGGTGGAGAATATCAAAGTTGTGATCTTCAAAAGTATTTGGAAGGACATGGCATCATTCATCAGACTACTTGTTCCAATACACCCCAGCAAAATGGAGTCGCTGAATGAAAAAATCGACACTTGTTAGAGGTTGTTCGTGCTTCCTTGATAGCAGCAAAAACACCGATATCTTATTGGGGAGAAGCAATCACATCTATCGCATGCTTGATCAATCGGGTACCTTTTAGCTCAATTAACTTTCAAACACCTTTCCAAGCTCTTACTAATGCCGTAGTTGCCCCAACCGTCCCAAATCTACCTCCTCATGTTTTTGGTTGCGTGGCATTTGTGCATCTACACAAGCACCAACGCACCAAGTTAACTTCCAATGCATTGCAATGTGTGTTTGTTGGATATGCATTGCACAAAAAGGGATATCGATGTTACCATCCTCCAACTCGACAAATATATATTACAATGGATGTGGTGTTTCATGAAGATTCAATGTATTTTTCATCTGAGTCTGAACTTCAGGGGGAGTACCATAAAGAAATTCAGACTCTCGATTATGATTATCATAACTTTGAGGAAGATGAATCTGGACAATCTGAACTAGTGAACCAGGAAATGGGTGAGTTGGATATGAGTGGTCAACAATTTGGGTCCGAAGATGTCTTCACTGAAATACCAAACCAATCGTCGTCTGTTGAGGGTGTTCTTAATTTGGAACCTGATCCATTCATGAAACGGTTACCACATCGTCATAATAGAGGTATTCCTAAACCCACATATGAACTTGAATTGTCTACTAAAGTCAAATATCCCATGAGCAACTATGTGTCTACCCATCGTTTGTCTAAATCAAATAAGTCATTTGTAAATCAATTATCTACTGTAGCTATTCCTAACAGTGTGCAGGAAGCCTTAGCTGATCCAAGGTGGAAAGCAGCCATGAATGAAGAGATGAAATCATTGCAGAAGAATGAAACATGGGAACTCGTAGAATATCCACCAGGAAAGAAGCCAGTTGGGTGTCGTTGGATCTATACTGTGAAGTACAAGGCAGATGGTAGTATTGAACGATTTAAAGCAAGACTGGTAGCAAAAGGGTACACTCAAACTTATGGAATTGACTACACAGAGACATTTGTACCTATAGCTAAGATCAACACAATTCGAGTATTACTGTCTTTAGCTGCAAACCTAGATTGGCCATTACAACAATTCGATGTGAAAAATGCCTTTCTGCATGGCGAGTTATCTAAAGAAGTATATATGGATCTTCCACCAGGATGCATGGTGTCAGAAAAGCAATGTCAGAAGGTGTGCAAATTGAAGAAGTCATTGTATGGGTTGAAGCAATCCCCGAGTGCATGGTTTGGAAAGTTCACAAAGTCAATGAGAGCTTTTGGTTATCGTCAAAGTAATTCAGATCACACTTTATTCCTAAAAAAGCAACATGGTAAGATTACGGCACTCATCGTATATGTGGATGACATGGTAGTTACAGGAAATGATCCTGAAGAAAGAAAAGCTTTGCAAAATTATCTATCTAGAGAATTCAAAATGAAAGATCTAGGTTCTCTGAAATACTTTCTTGGGATTGAAGTTTCTCGATCAAGTGAAGGAATTTTTCTGTCTCAAAGAAAGTATGCCTTAGATCTTTTACAGGAGACTGGAATGTCGGGATGTCAACCTGTTAATACACCAATAGAAGAATGTCTGAAATTGTGTGTTGAGCCTAATCAAGTATCAACCGATAAGGGAAGATACCAGAGACTTGTGAGAAGATTAATGTACTTAGCTCATACAAGACCAGATCTTGCTTATGCATTGAGTGTAGTGAGTCAATACATGCATAATCCTGGAGAACAACATATGAATGCAGTCATGCGTATTTTGAGGTATTTGAAGAATGCTCCTGGGAAGGGAATTTTGTTCATTAAAAATGTTGATCATCAGAGTATAGAAGTATATACTGATGCTGATTGGGCCGGTGCAGTGGATGATAGGCGATCTACATCTGGTTACTTTACCTTTGTAGGTGGTAATCTTGTGACATGGAAAAGTAAGAAGCAGAATGTCGTCGCTCGTTCAAGTGTAGAAGCGGAATTTAGAGGTATGGCTCTAGGACTTTGTGAGGCATTATGGCTAAGACTCCTCTTACAGGATTTAGGTTACCTATCTAGGCAACCAATCCGATTCTTTTGTGACAATAAAGCCGCATGTGACATTGCTCATAATCCAGTACAACATGATCATACAAAGCATGTCGAGGTGGATAGATTCTTCATTAAGGAAAAGTTGGATGATAAGATTGTGGAATTGCCTAAGATTCGATCAGAAGATCAATTGGTTGATATCCTTACCAAAGCTGTCTCAAGTCAAGTGTTCTCAAAATTTTTAGACAAGTTAGGCATGTGTGACATCTATGCACCAACTTGAGGGGGAGTGTTGAGATATTAGGAATGCTTTCCTTATATCATTCTTTCCTTATATCATTTAGTCTTGAGATATTAGGAATGTTTAGATATTAGGAAAGTTGAGATATTATGAATATTGAGATATTAGGAATATTGAGATACTAGGAATATTGAGATATTAGGAATATTGAGATATTAGGAAAGTTGAGATATTAGGATATTAGTTGTTATTTCCTTATATTATTCTTTCCTTGTATCATTCTTTTTCATTCTTAGAATGGTGATTACCCTCTATATATACTCTGTACATGAACGAATGAAAATATGAATGAAAAAAACTATCATTTATCAATTTGAAGAAAAGCAAGCAACAACGATGCTCTTTCTGAGAGCTTGGCCTGAATTTCGATGATCCAAGAAGAGGAAACCTACTTGTGAGCTTTGGTGTCACTGTAGAATATCTCAGGCCGCACCTAAAGTTTCGATCGTGACGACATCCATTTACTTTTATTCCAATTGGTTATGGTATAAGAAAACATATCAGTTTCTTTCTTAGACACCAGAAGCACGCTCATATCAATTAACAATCCGTCTTCCAATTTTGAAATGCAACGTCTTCGCCCGTGTGCGTGAGTAGTGAGCTAAAAAGGAAAACTAGATGCTATAGAGGCTGCATATTGATGCTGAGGCAAGACACCACCTTCATTACTGATCCTGTAGAACACAGGTGCGAATAGTGATGGGTGTAGAGACTACGAGTTGCGAGTGATGGAATAGGACAGAGGAAGCGGTGGAAAAAAAAAATGGAGTTGTGTGCATGGTGATGATATCGACTGTCAATGATGGGTATGAGGAGGAAATGGGTATGGTGGGTGTGCATGCATGAAGGATAAATGGTTATGGAATGGAGGTGGCCACATGCATGGGGCTTCATGCATGTGAAAATGATGAAAATGAGCGGGTGGGGGATGAACGACATGTGTAGATAGGTTAAGCAAGCATGGAGGGTGATCGGGGTGGCCGTGTGCATGGGACTCCATGCACGTGAAAGAAATAATAGAAATGAGAAGAGGGTGGTTTTGATGGGTGGTGAGGACAGATGGCATAGCAAAATATTGGCATGGGGTGGAAGAGTGGTGAGGAAACGGGTATGGTAAGTATGATGATATGGATAAGTTGGGTAGTGAGGAAAAGTTAGAAAAATGGGTTAATGACCTTGTTCATGGGTGGCATGGATGGTAGGGACATAGTATGAAGAATGGGTTAGTGGGGTGGTTGGAAAATGGGTATGAGGATGTAGAGAGAGAATGGGTACGAGGGATGTGAGTGGAAGTGTCCATGGGGAATGGCCATGCATGCATGGTTCCCATGCATGTGGGTAGGTGACTTTGGGATTCCAATGGGGATGAACATGACACGGGTATGGTGGTTGTGATGAAGGATGGTGAGTGGAATATAGGTTGATGTGGGTATGATGGTGAAGTGAGCTACTATAAATGGGTGTGATGAATGGATGAGGGAAGGTAATGAGGAGTGCGTTTAGTGGGTTTGGAAAAATGATAGAATGTAGTGAGATAGGTATTGACTATGGGCAGTGGGTTTGGGAAGAATGAAGGTTGGGTAATGAGAGAAATGGTATGTGGGGGGTATGATGAGTTTGATGGATGATGGAGGATGGAAAACCAGTGAGCATTGAAGGCATGGGTTATGATAAAAAGTGGGGACATGAGTGTGTGGTAGGTATGGAAGAGGTAAAGGGTGGCCATGCATGTGTCTTATTTCGCTTTGAAGTTCATATGTTGGAACAACAACCTTCCAACTTGGTTCCAAATCCTTCAGCAAACACAAGTGGATTTGAAGCTTATACACAAATTTTCATGCCATTAATGCAGTACACTAGTGTTGCTTACTCTGGTCTTGACAATTCGAGATTCCTTAGCTTTTCTTTGTAAGGTTCCTCAAGAACACGAGCCCCTCAAATATAATGTAGGCTTCCCTTGGCCGAAATTCTCTTCACGGTATCAGAATTGTCAAAGGTTACAAACTCGAACATATGTTTCTGTTGGCAGGGAATCATCATATCCTCAACCGGTCCAAAGGTGAATCGGACCATGATCGCTCCTCCCACTCAGGTTTTCCATGTATTTTGGCACGTTTTATGTCAAAACTACTGAATCTGGCCACGAAGCCTATCAATTAGTCAAGTGAGTCTCAACTGATCCAGAAGCTGTGTCAACCTATAACCAGTTTTATCATGTCGTTGGCTTTCAATGAGGCATCCTCCAGCCATGGGTATCAAAAGGACTAACTGGCAATGGGTCCAGTGGAGGCCTTCTTCCCATTGCAGGTGTTATAAGTCGTGTACCAGAAACAGGCATTTGATACAAACCTGATGGAGGTCTCTAAATTGCATTGTCATATCCAGCCATATGTTGAACTGCTTTAAAACCCCTCTTAGCAATCTCCAACTCAAGAACAAGTTACGTGGATATTCAGCTATGATTTTCCCATCTCTTAGTTGATGTACCCATGCCAAGCCTCTCGAGAGATGATAGACTAGAGTTTGAGCTCTCTCTATACCCAAAAGATGGTAACCTAAGAGCTTCCTTTGACACAAAACTTACACATTTTTGCCCTCCCATAAATCTCAACCCATACAAAACATTGATGGAGCAGTTACCAGGAAACTGGAGTGTCTCTTTGAACAATAACAAATAGTGAAAGAAAATAGAAAATGGAGGAAAATAATAATCACGAAAGATAGAGACCTCATGTAGCCACATCTCAAGATCGATCTATGGACTCGAAACAGGTGGGATGAAATGGAAATCCTCAATATAACCATCAAACATCAAACCAAAATGGGAATCCAGCCATTTATAGGAGAAAAGATCAAGAATATTAGAGAGAACAAAACAAAGCATATATATGCAGGCAATCCTGTTCAACTAAAACAACCCTATGGCCCTAGGTGTCCACAGCAAATCACAAAATAGTATTCATGGATCAACAGAGAATGATGCGGGACATTAAGAGATGGAAATGTACCAAGCTCAAGATAGCCTTACCTAAAAGTCCACAGCACGACGTTACTCTGCTTCTCTTTCTTCACCAGCAAGCTTGAAGAAAACCTCCTTTAATTTTCTTCTTCTTGCTTCAACTTTTCACTCAAACCCCAGTCCACGTTCTCTCAGTCTCTCTTTTTCCCCTCAGTTTCCATTCCTCAGCTATAGAAAATAATCCTCCTTCATCTATCTTCAAACTTGTCTCTTCAACCCAAAAGAATCCTCTCAAATATCCCTGAAACCGAATATTCTCCTCCCCTGTTTTTGTCTTCTCTTGCAAGCCACTACCCATTCCCCTGTTCACCGCTCAGCAAGTCCCCATCTTCAACCACCATCATGGGTGAGCTGCTGATGTTCACCACGCGTCCATGCATGGAGCTTCTGGGGAGATGTCCCCCACTCCCAATGAAATGATCCCCAACTCCTTAATAAAAGCAAAAAAAAAAAAAAAAAAAAAAAACTAAAAACGTTTGGTTTGCAAAAAATGGGGTCTACACCCCTATATACATTTTTTCCCCTTAAATCTCAGCAAGAAATCTTTTCCATCAAATCTCCAATTCCATCATCTCCATCAAATAATATTACACAAAAATCAACAATAACCAATTTTAATTTTCCAAGCTATATATCAATCAAAAAACAAGCATCCCCAAAATCAATCTTCAGAAAAGAAAAGAAAAAAAAATCATAAAAAAATAAATAAAAAGTTTGGCCAAATCAAGCATTTTTCTATTTCTAGATATGGGTCAGCGTTTTGGTATGGAAAAATACTCATTGGCATTGTCAGAGTCAGAAATGTGGGGTGGGAGAGCAAAATCGAACAAATTGATTTAAGTATGGAAAATGGCCACTAGGTAGATAAGTGGGGTTATCATGGGTATACTTAATTGGGAAGTAATAAGGATGTAGAATCCAAACACCGAGAAATCATGCCCCCTTTATGGCTTGTAGCTTTTTGGTTTGTTAATAGCTGTAATGGTACTGCCATATGTGGGGACCTAAGTTAATAAACATGGAAAGAGACTTATGAGGCATTTACTATCAACATTAATGATTATATGCATCTATTTGTAAACTATTTTTGAAAAAGTTTTTTTTTTTTTTTGGGACCAAAAAATTAGAAAAACGTATTTGGAAACTAAAAAATAGAAAATGGTTTTTTATTTTAAAGTCATTTTTACTTGTTTTTTTTTAAATAAATATATAAATATAGAAAATAATTAAAGATAAAGTATTATAGATCAAAATTATTTTTACAAAATATTTTAAAATTTTAAAATATTTTTTTTATTCAACATCAGTTCAAATCATTTTGATAATAATCAATTTTGATTTGTTTTATCAAGAAGGTTTATAATTCAGCATTTTTTTGGTTTTAGATAAACAAACAAATTTTTCTTCATTTTGATTTTTATTTGTTAATCTTTGTAAGTAAATTACATATGAATTTTTCTATCCATTTTGTATACCTACCTAATCCCAATGAATTTTTGAAGTCAAAATCATGACATGAATCCTGTTATTAAAAAATAAATAAATAAATTATTTTTCAAAGCACCTTTGAAACAAAGTTTGCATCTTTTTTCTATATACCCAATCGCCAGCTCATCTAATACTGAAACTAAGAAAATCAAATAGCCAATAAAAAGAAAAAGCAAAAAGAGAGAGAAAGAAAAAGATAGAAAGTGATGAACATGGAAAAGAGAGATGCTTACCCAGGCGAGTCACAGTCCCTGGGCTGCCATCTATATTGGAGGTAGAGTTGATCTAGGTGTCCATACTTCTGGCAGTTGAATTTTTTTCGAATGTAAGGGCACGATGAAGAATTATACATTGGATATGTCTCATCCACTACCTAACTCTCTTCATATATATCACATTTTCCCATTTTCAGCATCTTGTTTCTTCTTGTTTTCCCATGGACATTCACTCACTACTACAAAAATTAAAATTTATGACGCTTCATTCCTTGCCGCTTTCATAAAGCGTCATTATTTAGTTAATAATTGGATATGCAATGGCGCTTGTTAGAAACCTCATTGTATAGTGTAATTTTTTTTTAATTATGTGGCTTATTTAGCTATAGTTGAGTGTACAACAACGCTTTTTCGAAGGGTCATAGTTTCATTACTCAATCTTGGCCATTTTTTAAGCGTTATTGCAATAATCTAAAAACCTTGGCGCTTCTTATAAGTGTCAACTTCTATTCTACTTTATATACCCTCGTTTTCCAACTTAAAAATATTCTCAAACCCCACCCAGGAACCCGACAAACCCTAGACGTTTGTAGACCTTACACATACCGAGAACTCCAAATGGCAAAACTACCGACAAGTTGTGATTGAAAAACTACACTAGCACTTCTAGCCAGCACTCATAGTCATCATCTTCGGTTAATGAGCCTCCACAAGTTTTGTGGGCAACTAGAAGCTCACAAGTAGTTGAGACTTTTGGACTAGCAAGCTACCAATGAGCTAAGTTCAAGAAACTCCACCAAATCATGATTCTCTATTTGGTAAGCTTTTGATTGATTTAGTTTTCTCTCCTTACACAATTTTTTTTTTTTTTTTTTTTTTTTATGTTATTCGGGTTGTTTTTTTTTTTTTTTTTTTTTTTTGCTGATTTGGGATTGTGTGGATTAATTAGGAAAATCCTTTAAATTGTGGGGAATAGATTCCAAAGATTGGAGATCTCGGTAAGGAGGTGCTTTGCTTCTGGAACTAGTTTTATGAGATTGGTTTATGCGTTTAGGAAGTTTGTACTCTGTTTGGTTGGTAAGAAAACTTAAGGGTAAAAAAATAGTGAATTTCCACATCCATGGGCGGGAATAACGACATCTCCATTTGAAAAAAATGGGTATTTTATGTGTTGGCTTCACATTCACACATTTCTCTCTCTTTTTCCTACTATTTTGAATGAATGAATAAAAAAAAAGGTAAAGATATATATTTGAATATCTCTGCAATCCCCATATCTCTACTAACATTCCATAGATATCTGCACTTCAGAGCTTGTTCTTCTTTTCTTTATATTCATTAATTTATTGGGATTGCTTAGGGTGTCAGGGCTTGCTTTTGGAGAAAGTCAAAGGTATTTCATATTTCATATTTGATCTACATGTACCTTCTTTGTGATTCTTATTATTATTTTTATATAGTTTTTTTTTTTCTGTTTAGCTTTGATAAGTTTGCTATTTTTTTTAAATGCAATTTCAAATGGATGTCAGTTGTTTCTCAGTTCATTTGAAATCGATATTTGTTGTTTCTTAGATTTCTGATGTTATTCTGAGATGGGTATTCACTGTTTCTTAGATTAATGACACAATTTGGAATGGGTATTTTCCATTTCCCAAGTTTCTGATATTATTTCAAAATGGGAATTCATTATTTCTTAGTTTCATGAGATAATATGCAGTACGTATTAACTATTTCTCAGTTTCCTGATATTTTCTTGAAATGGGTATTCACTATTTCTTGATTTCCTAAGATAATTTGAAATGGGTATTAGGTATTTCTCAGGTCGCTGATACTACTTTGAAATGGGTATCGATTGTTTTTTTATTTTTTTTTTTATTTTTTATGATGCAATTAGAAATGGACATCTATTCTCGGTTCTGCTATCATTTTGAAATGGGTATCCACTATTTCTTAGCTTCTAGTGATAAGTTTTAGCGAGTGTTGTCAATTTCTTAGTTTTCTGAAGTTATTTTGAAATGGGTATTCACCTTTTTCTATTTTCCTAAGATAATCTTTGGTGGGTATTAGCCACTTGTCAATTCTGTGTGGTACTCACTCTCTCTATGCTTAAAGTTTGGAGGACTTGGTAGGTGCCTGTCAAATAAGTTATTCAAAATTTGTTTTTCAAGTAATTGCCAATTAATTTAGAGTTGGTTTAGAATGATTTATATACTTCCGCTCCAATTTCATATTTCAGGTATTATTATTATTATTATTATTATTTTCTGTTTTGAGATAGGGTTTTTAAAGCTTAAAACTATTGATAGAGACTGGATGGTTGGGGAATGAATTCAAAGCAAAGTTGAGAATGACCAAAAGAACCCCTCTGGTTTCTTGTTCGATAGTTATAGGAGGATTGATCTTTCTGCTTCTAGGATTCTGCTTTCATTCTTTTGAATAAGTGTTTGGTTTTGTTCTGTGGTATTTGTTAGTGACCTTTCAAATAGTATTGATTTCTTTCTTTTGAAATCTATGCAGCAAAGCCCATTTGTGAGAAACTGAAAACATAATCTTTCCTTTTGTCTACTACTTCATCTAGTTGCTTCACAAATTAGGGATAAAAAAAGGTATGCTTTTATTTTTTCTAAAGATTTTGAGTTGTATGTTTAATCTTCAGTAATTAACAATTTGTTCTCATACTCTGTTTTCTCTATTGATAAAATATTAAATATTGGGCACATTGTTTAGTGAGGAAAATGAGTCTAGTGTCTAGTCAGTTGACCCAAAAATAAGTACAAATGATTGATGAGAGCACAAAATTGAACTAGTTTCAGGATATTTGCCCATCTCTTGTTCCTCTAGTTGAAAAAACACAACAAAATTGTGAGTAAATTGTAAATAACTAGCACATAGTTTGTACATTGCAGAAGACCTCTTGGAAAATAACAATTTATGATTATTTGACTCTTTAAACCAAAACAATATCTAATAATTTTCCTTAATGTTATTATTCTTTTTTTTTTCTAGAATAATATATTGAAGTATTTTCCTATTGCAGTGACTAGATTTTTAGCTCATTTCTCTTAGATTTTGTTTCTGCAAGCATAAGCAATTTAACCAATCTGCAGAAGACGTAAGTAGCACAATAATAGGGTGGTGTAGCAACTAAATGGGTATGCTTCTTTTCCTATTATTAGTTCTAATGGGTGTGGTGTTCTGCACTTATTATATTTAGGCTCCTATTAAAAAATAAAAATTAATAATAATAATAATAATAATAATAATAATAATAGAGTTTAATAATAATTATTATTATGATTATGATTATGATTATAACTATTATTATTAGTATTATTATCATTATTATTATCATTATTATGATTATGATTATGATTATGATTATGATTATTATTATGATTATGATTATGATTATGATTATTATTATTATTGGACCCTTATGGTATGGGCTTTATTTCTATTGGATTTTGGGCCTTAGTCTTGGGCTTATTATTATTATTATTATTAATGGACCCTTATAGTTTGGGCTTTATTTCTATTGGATTTTGGGCCTTAGTCTTGGGCTTTGGTAATCAGATTGGGCTTAATGTTGCACTTTATTGTAGCATTGGGCATTGAGCCCTCCACTTCGGATATTAAACTTGAAACCATAAGTGTTGCTTCTGGATTCCATGAATTCGGATCTTATTATTATTGTAATTATGATTATTATTATTATTATTATGCTGATGATTATTATTATTATTATTATTATTATTATTATTATTATGACTATGATTATGATTATGATTATTTATTTATTTATTTATTTATTTATTTATTATTATTATTATTTTTTATTAATTACTTTTTTTTTTAATGGTTGTGAATTGGGGAAGAAGCTTCTAAGGCAAGGGGTTAAATGTGTTTATTCCCTTCTAACATGGAATATATGTTTCCCGTCATTTTGTTATGGGTAGTGTATATTATTATTATTATTATTATTATTATTATTATTATTATTTAATGGTTGTATTATTATTATTATTATTATTTTATTTTTTTATTTTTAATGGTTGTGAATTGGGGGAAGAAGCTTTAAAGGCAAGGGGTAAAATGTGTTTATCCCTTCTAACATGCTTTAACATGGAATGTATGTTTCCCGTCATTTTGTTATGGGTAGTGTATTTTTTGCCATATTAGGAAAATAAAGTATTCTAGTTTTGGATGATATTGGTCTATTAAAATCCTTATTATTATTATTATTATGGTATTAGCAGTCACTTATTTGTTCATGAAGTGATTATAGATCCTATACTAGCTTTATTGAACTTTGATTTTCTATTACTCCATTGCTTAATGTAAATTGACTTAGTCAATATTTAAAAATAAGCCCAATCATTTCTAATATAATTATTATTATTATTATTATTATTATTATCACATTTTGGACTGATGGGTATTAGCAGTCACTTATTTGTTCATGAAGTGATTATACATCCTATACTAGCCTTGTTGAACTTTGATTTTCTATTACTCCATTGCTTAATGTAAATATTCATTATTCATTATTCATTGTTCATTGTCTTATTATTTGTTTTGTAGGATAATTAATTGATAGAATGAGAGTTATGTTATTTTGTTGTAATATTTAAATTAGTAATTGTGTTTTAATTGTACTCAACTACGCTTGCATGCAACCTTAGTGTTCCCGTTCAAGTATCATTGTGAGGCAAAAGTTTCTATTATTACATAGTAAAAACATTTTAGTTGTCCAAAGTTGAAAATAGTTTTATCTATGCTAGTTTCACGTTGACAACTTTTAAATTGTCTACCATGTGATAAAGATCTTTTCTCTACAAATGATGCTTGAATTGTCCGATTGGACAATGTAGGAAAACATAATATCTATGAAGTCAATTGCTTGTTCTTAATTAATTTTAAATAAATTTTGGTACTCTTTCCTCTTGTTCTCTGGGTACATACTTAGACAAGGTGACATATTATGCCTTGTCCATTTTGTGTACTTGGAGAACCATAAGGAAATGCTGCTGAAATTTCTTTAAAATGAAATTAAGTACATTGGCAATTGACACATAGGGATTATGTATTCCTATATGGGATAGGAACCACTACCTAATTAAGGATGTTGGAGATGTTAGAATGCATAAATCATTTGCTTCTATTGATTGACATCTTAGCTGCATTAGTTCACTATTTGAAATTTGAAATTTGAAATTGGTCGATTATATATTTTAAGGCTATTAATAGGATAGCTATTAATAACTCTAATTGTTGTGGTATATAGGAGCTTTGTTTATTTTTTGAACATAAAATGGATTGTTCTTGGATGTCAAAGGATAAGAGATCAAAAGATTATACAGATGGGGTAGAAAGCTTTATCGTATTTGCATTACAACATTCCTCATAAAAGAACTCCATTAAATGTCCATGTCTTCAATGGTAATATGATATTCCATACTTCTCAGAAAATTAGAGAGCATCTATTTTTCTATGGAATTGATCAAAGTTACCATACATGGTATTGGCATGGAGAAGCTGCTCCTAGTGGACCACCAACTAGTAGGGCAGAACATCATGATAAGGTTCAATTTAATGATGTGGATAGTACAATAGAAATGGTCCAAGCTGCACATGATGATTGTAAGAATGACCCAGAATTGTTTCAAACATTACTTGAAGATGCTCAAAAACCTTTATATCCTGATTGTAGAAACTTTACAAAGTTGTCTGCATTAGTCACATTATACAACCTAAAAGCACGATATGGATGGTCTGATAAAAGCTTTTCAGAGCTTTTAAAAATTCTTGGAGATATGTTTCCTCTAAACAATGAGTTACCCTTGTCTATGTATGAAGCTAAAAAAACATTGAATACATTGGGAATGGAATCTGAGAAAATACATGCTTGTCCTAATGATTGCATACTGTATAGGAATGAGTTGAATGATGCATCTTCATGTCCTACTTGTGGAACTTCAAGGTGGAAGTTAGATAGAACAAGAACTAAAAAAAGGAAAGGAGTCCTTGCAAAAGTGATGTGGTATTTTCCTCCTATTCCTAGACTTAAAGTCTCGGAAAATTGCAAAAGACCTCATATGGCATGCCCAAGAAAGAGAATTTGATGGAAAAATGCGTCATCCATCCGACTCCCCATCATGGAAGCTAGTTGATCACAGATGGCCTGATTTTGCTTCAGAACCTAGAAACCTTAGACTTGCCATTTTGGCAGATGGTATAAATCCTCATAGTTCAATGAGCAGCAGACACAGTTGTTGGCCTATTATAATGGTCATTTATAACCTTCCTCCTTGGTTGTGCATGAAAAGGAAGTTTATGATGCTATCTTTGTTAATATCAGGTCCTCGACAACCTGGAAATGACATTGATGTTTATTTAGCACCATTATTGGATGACCTAAAAATATTGTGGGAGGAAGGGGTTGAATCTTATGATACGCATCGGCAAGAGCTCTTTACATTAAGAGTTGTTCTAGTATGGACAATCAATGATTTCCCTGCATATGGAAACTTATTTGGTTGCGTAGTTAAAGGATATTTCGCATGTCCTATATGTGGGGAAGATACATACTCTCATAGATTAAAGCGTCAGAAAAAGAACTCATATACAGGTCACAACGTTTTCTTCCTTGCAATCATCCTTTTAGGAAACAAAAAAAGGCATTTAATGGTGAGCAAGAGTTTGGGTCAACTTCGTAACCATTGAGTGGAGAGGAAATTCTAAGGAAAATTGATGTCATTTGTAATTCGTGGGCAAAAAATAAAATCACTCGAGGTAAGTTGAATGTAAAGACTATAAATTGTTGGAAGAAGAAGTCCATATTCTTTGATCTTGAGTATTGGAAATACCTACATGTTCACCATAACTTGGATGTCATGCACATAGAGAAAAATGTTTGTGAAAGCATCATCGGTACCTTACTCAACATTCTAGGTAAGACCAAGGATGGACTTAATTCTCGTCTAGACCTTATGGAGATGGGCTTAAGGTGTGAATTAGGGCCAAGGTTTGAATCAAATGAACTTATCTCCCGTCTGCATGTTATACACTATCTAAAGTGGAGAAGAAGTTTTTTTGTCAAACTTTATCCCAATTGAAGGTTCCTGAAGGTTATTGCTCTAACATGAGAAACCTTGTGTCAATGGAAGACTTGAAGCTTTATGGTCTTAAATCCCATGACTATCATGCATTAATGCAACAATTATTACCAGTGTCATTACGATCAGTTTTGCAGAAACACGTAAGGCGTGCTATTTATAGATTGAGTTTTTTCTTCAACGCCCTTTGTAGCAAAGTGGTTGATGTGGCTGCATTGGATAAGTTACAAAATGATGTAGTAGTGACATTATGCTTGCTTGAGAAGTACTTCCCACCATCCTTCTTTGATATCATGCTTCATCTGACTGTGCATCTTGTAAGAGAGGTAAGACTTTGTGGACCTGTTTACTTAAGATGGATGTACCCATTTGAAAGATTTATGAAAGTTTTGAAATGTTATGTGCCAAATCGTAATCGCCCCGAAGGTTGCATCTCTGAATGCTATATTGTAGAGGAAGCTATTGAATTTTGTACAGAGTACTTATCAAATATAGATGCAATCAGGATTCCTATTAGTGCAAACATTGACCAAAAAGTTGGGGCACCCATACCTGGAGGCCAAGTTGTGGCAGTTGATTCCAATTTGTGGTTGCATGCACATCATTATGTTTTAGAGAATACAACTATCGTTCAACCTTATATTGAGTAAGAACTAATACCACTTAATCTTTACTTGTTATACCTAAAATAACTTTTTGACATTAACTATGAATTTCTTCTAAATAATTACATAGAGAGCACATGGAATGGTTGAAATCGAAAAATCCTCGTCAATCTAAAAGACAAAAATGGCTTCAAGATGAACACCTTCGAACTTTTACTTATTGGTTGCGAAAAAAGGTATCGGAGTGGTCCTAAAATATGAACTATTGTTTTTATTAATGTTGAACACACGTACTAAGAATTATTTATAATTACAGATTGAAGATGCAATTGGTAACAATGAACCCATATCTGAAACCCTTAAGTGGATAGCTCATGGTCCTAGCCATTATGTCTCCAAATATCATGGATATGTCATTAATGGGTGTCGATACCATGCCAAGGAGCATGATGACTTACGAGCTACCCAAAATTGTGGAGTTAGCATTATAGCTTCAACATTGCAAATTGCAAGGGCTAAGGATCAAAATCTAGTGTTTGGTGAGCTTTGTTTTTATGGGATTATTACCGAGATCTGGGACCTTGATTACACCATGTTTAGGATACCGATTTTCAAGTGTGATTGGGTTGATAATAGGAATGGCATAAAAGTTGATGACCTTGGGTTTACATTAGTTGACTTTAATAAAACTGCTCATAAATCAGATCCTTTCATTTTGGCATCCCAAGCTAAGCAAGTATTTTATGTGCAAGACCAACATGATCCAAGATGGTCAGTTGTTTTGTCAACTCCTCAAAAAGATTTCTTGGATCGGGAGAGAGGTGATGACCTTGTGGACAATTTTATTGAACACCATCCCTTTATAGGGGCATTGCCACAAGTTGAAGCGTTTGATGCAATGGATGACTTAGATGCAATATGTATGCGAGGTGACTGTGAGGGGATTTGGATTGAAAACAAATCCTCTATGTAGCTGAATCGTAAAATTTTGATAATGATGTATGAATAAAGTATGTGGAATGGGTTGCAAATCCCACAAAACAGGTAACTTCTATTCTTTATGTTCTTTTTTTTTTTCTACAGAACATTGAGTTGATTTATTTTGAAACAAAATTATCATGAAGAAATTTTTAAACATATTCATAGTGAAGTTTTGGATATTTTAAACTATCAAATGGTGTTGCTAAAGTCTCTCTCTAGGCCCACTACAATTCTTGCAGTTTATCACCATGGATATTAAATTTATAATAACCTTTGGTTATGAATATTAATTTGATTTAGAGAAATGTAGGAATTAGTAACCTTTTATGTATTGTTGTTTTGATGACTTACAATTCATTTTTACTCTTACTAGAGGTATAACATTAGTAAAAGCAAGGCATGTAGGTGATGATACTAATTTATACTTTGTAGGGTATGTGTGGTGAATACAAAAAATAAAGGGTATATGGTCTTTTGGAAAATGTAAAAACTAAAATTTAGAATTTTTTTTATTTTTTTATTTTTATTTTTATAATGAGTATGCATGTTGTGTTGTCCAAACTTAATCCACAAATCAATAGTCCAAAAACCTTCAACAATTCATGTGGACCAAATGAACCTATACAAACCACATGCTCCTTTCATGTCAATTGTTATAGGAAATTCCCATGGTAGAATTAACCCTCTTATATATAGGCCCTTGGAGTTATCTAAGTTGATGCTATTTGAATGTTATTTTTTTATTAGTGGCATTATACATTGGTAGTATTTCATTGTGCAATGACTAGGGATTGCTTTGTTTGAAATTTTCTTTTTACAACTCTTCTATGAGAAGGTTATATCTAATATTATTTTAACTAATCTTGATAAGTTTTGTTTTTGCTAACTGTTTTTTTTTTTTTTTTTTTTTTTTTTTCAAGAATGGATGTAGAGGAAGGAGAAAAACCCAGAAAAAAGAAGCATAGAGGAATGGCACGGAAGTCAATGCTTATCAAAAATAGAAGCAGAGGGATCAAGTTGTCAATTAAGTACAATCTTGATGGCACTTTTATAGGAGAATCAACTGTTCATCTAACAAGCTACTTAGGTGTATTAGCACGCACTATGGTGGCAATAACATATAAAACTTGGCACGTTGTACCTAAAGAGTTGAAAGATAAGTTATGGGACTACATTGAGGTAACCCTTTTTTAACTACATCAGCTTTATGCAAAACATCTATCATTCCTAACCATATGAAGTTGCTAATAAGTATGATATTAATGTGTAGGCTTCTTTTTCAATAAATAAAAAAAGCAGGAGGAATTGTATGCTAACAATTGGAAAGTGCTTTCAGTCATTTAAGAGCATGCTAACTGTGAAGTATATTATTCATTTCAAAGACCAACCAGAGCTCCTCAAAAGACCACCAATTAAATATACGTTTATTCGGGATGAATAATGAACAATGTTTGTCAAAGATAGATTGTCTGAGAACTTTAAGGTAAAATTACAACTCTTTGCATACCTCTTATTTACATTCATTAATTATACATTTTTAAATTTATAGGACTATCGAGAAGTTAAAAAAAAAAAAACACATTTATAATCACCATCTAAGTAGGAAAGGATATGCTGTTCTTGAGGAAGAGATGGTATGCTTATACTAATTTATAGTTTCTAATTTTTTTTTTATACATAATACATACTAGGGTTATATGCTTACATTGTCCACTTTTAAAAGATGGTTGCAAGTGGGTTAATTAAAACTAGTGATCGAAGCATATTGTGGAAGAAAGCAAGGGAAAAAAAGGATGGCACCTTTGATGAAGTGGCCATACTAGTGATTGAGAAAATAGTAAGTAGACATTTTCAAATCGTAATTTCATTTATATATAATAGCTTATTTATGATAACAAATTTTTAATTGAACTTCATAATAAACATTTGTTTTTAAGGACAAGCTATTGAAATAGTCTAAAGAGAATGGTAAAAGTGTCAATGGGAGTAATGATATACTTGTAGAAGCATTGGGTACTCCTGAGTATAGTGGTCGAGTTAGGGCTAAAGGGAAGCATCACACACCTCGTCAGTATTTTAATACTGCTGTAGATCGTGCTGTTAGGGATTTTATAGCAACATCTCAAGAAAAACAGAGAAGATTTCAAGCAGAAGTGCTAGCAAAACTCTCTCAAGTAGGAGTTGTCACTCCCCATTCAGATGTTAGTAGTTCGAACATGAAACAAAAACAGCTTTTCCTACCAGAAGTAGTAGAGAAGCCAATCCGTAGAGTTGAAGATGCAACCCCACCAATGCCAATAGAACCCCAAAGCAAGGTATTTATCTAATTAAAGTTAATTTGGTGATAGAGTTTGGTCCAATAGGAGACATAATTTATGTAAATTTTGTTGTTTGAATTGAATTCACTTGTTGGTGGTAGCATATATGGTCTTTTTTTTATGTGTTGCAATATAAGAAAATCAAGCAGTCCTCAAAATATTATTTTACCATTTTCTGCTTTCACAAAAAAGATAATATAATTATGTTGGCTACATAATTGGATCCTATGGGATTTTTATTTCATATATTACGAAACTTTTTAATAATTTGATAATTATTTTGATTTATTATGCACTACTAGCATCTTTTATTTTAAGAATAACTATTTTTTATATAACCACATAATAATTGGCATGTATCATTTCAAAATTTTCAATGTTATTTCACTTACTTCATATTTCAAATTTTTGCATCTACCTTGTAGATGGTTTTTAATCTTCACTAGTGTTAATTTGAAGATGTAGAGTTGAAGGTATGGAATAGGGAAATAATGGCTCATATCTAATAATATAACTTGATTTTATAGGTTAGAAAATGTGAGCTGGCCATGGGGACAAAGGAAAATAAAGTGGGTGGCGGAACAATTATACTTGAATGTGGTCCCAACTATCTAGTAGTTGTTGATGTTCCTTATGATGCAAGTGCACCACTTCTCATTCCTATTCCTGGACAAACTACTACTGTTGGGGCTGCAATTGGTTACCAAGTTTTGTGGTCAACTCATTTGGTCAGCATCCATACTCCCGTCTTGGTAAGTAAATTTAATTACCAAGCTTTATTATAATATATATATATATATATATATATTATATATATATATATTCAATTAACTACTTAATTTGATTTGTACCATGGTTCTTAATTATACAGGCATCTAAGAAAGGAAAGAAACAAACAGTAAATGAAGTTGAAGTGAAATCCAAAAGTGAAAAACCACAAGATATCAAGAATTTTGAGGCATTGGTTGGCCTTATGCTTGCAACCTCGAGAGCACAACCTATAGACTTCCCAAATGATGTTTTTGGTGAGAGTTTCAAGACCTTCATAATGAAAGAAGATATGGACATGATTATATCATCAAAAGAAGTATCATCCAATTGTATCTTATACTACATCTGGTGAGGGATTTTATAGTTTTTGAATGACTCTTCACACTCTTTTGACGTAAAAAACTATTTACTAATGACCTATATTGATTGTTGATAACTTGTTATGTGAGGTTTAACTAGGCACTTGCATAGGAAGTTGATTGATGCAAAGCAAGTTGAACGATATGTTTTTGTCAATCCAGTATTGGTTTCAAAAGCTGGAATGGGAGAAGGAAGCAAGGAAAACAGGTCAAGAGTTATTGCAGATCGACTAAGGAATACAAAGCATGCTAAATATATGTTTATTCCATACAATCCAGAGTAACCTTTTACCCAAGATGTCAATATGGTGTATGTAAGTTAGTTTGTGATGTATTAATTTATGGATAATATGTTAACACATCTGTTTTTTTTTTTTTTTTTCCTTTTTATTTATTTCCACTGGGTCGTAGTGGCACTGGAGATGAAGAGAATGATCGCATATTACCTTGATCCAATGGCTTCTCAACCATGTGATGATCTTAAGGAGATAGTTAACATGTAAGTGTGTATCTTCTCATATTTTAATACAATGCATAGGGGTTGAAGAACATTATTTTTTTTTATAGGGAAATTAGAATCAACCCATTAGAAAAACAAAAAACATTAAAGAGGAAGCCAACTTGGGTCAAAGTGGTTGTAAGTACTTATTCATTTAGATTAAAATATATTGTTTGACCACTTACTTTGTTACACAAAATTAGGAAATGGATGGTTATTAATATGATCATTGGCTAGATATTAAAGAAGTAAGAATATCATTCTATTGTTTGTTGTAATTATTGATACTTTTATCATAGTGCCCAAGACAATCGGGTAGTGTGGAATGTGGGTATTACATGATGAGATACATGAAGGAAATCATTGTTAATCCAAACCAACTAACAGCAAATGTTTGTACTCAATTCAATTCATTTGGTTGGTCATTTTACTATGGCATTTGAGTGGTCAATTAAACTTAATGAATGGTTTATGTTACTCCAATTTAGTTTGATGGAAGAAAATCATTCAGTGAAATGGAGATTAATGAAGTTCGCTCAGATTGGATTATGCTAATGACTCAATTAATCATTACTCATACTTGAAGGTACCCCTTGTGACCTATAGTCTAATATAACTTCCTATTATTTTAAAGATCTATTGAACATTTTGTGAATGTTATTTCTATATATAATGGATTTATTCTTAGTCATAATTTTTTAAATATCTTGGTTCTCCTAGTTGGCAGTGTTTTCAATGTGGATCATCCAATGGTTGCTCTATTTCGATTGATGTGTAATTGGAAAATTGATGGATGAAGCTTAGTAGACATGGTAGGTGTCACAACCTTTCATCATTTCCTTTACACATTCTTGTTAGTTGGATTTATTGAAATCTCAGTATTGCACTGGTACAAAAATTCAGTTAAAAAAGAATCTAACTTAAGAATATCTAGGTAAACCCCATAACATTTCAATGATAGTAGCATACTTATAACACAAAGTGTTTGCAAAAGAAAGCTTTAGTAGGAGAAGAAACCTTTCAAATATTTGAGGAGAAGGAGGCTACTAGCATTCAATGTGGATTGCAGCATGGGCCCAATAACTATGGATGGACAAATTGTTACAATATTAAGGTCACTTTTCTTTGCATGCTCCAAAGCTTCACTCTCTGCTAGTGTTTAGGCGAGGCTATAAAAGTCCTGCCATTCATATGAAAATATATTAAAGATTAGTTTATATTCATTTGATAAAATAAGAATTAGTTTATTTAAGGGTTATTTTTCCTTCATGTGGTTGTCACTTCAAGTAAAACATTCCTTTGAAATGAAATATAAAGATTATGATGGAGAATCAATATTTTAAAATTTTAAGCAACTATAATTTAAGTTCACGGTAGGACCCACATGTGAAAAGATATACAAATTTATGGGTAGGTGGAGTCAATAAATTAGAAAAATAAATATTCGATGATGATCTTCCCTAAATGAGACTATAATGTATATCATGATCTCCAATAGATTCCATTTAATTATTATAAATGAAAATTCTAATTTTCAATCCTCGTTGTTACCTTTAACCTAAACACATTTCAAGCACTTTTTTAGACTTTTATAGCCTTATTCTAAAGTGCTCAAAATATTTTCATAGAACTCTTTCATAAACTATCAACTTGATTTTACTTGATAGCTTTGATTCTTTGTCTTTGTTTTTTTGAGATATTTGATGTTATAACTAAATACACTATAAAAACAACACCTTAGTTATTGATTTTAAGCCTAAAAATCAATATCCTAAAATATTTTGCAACCTTAAGCTTTAATATTAACTTATTAGTATAAGAATACAAAGATAAAACAATCTATATATAAAGGTATATAAGGTTTTAATGTGGTTTAATTAATCATATATCCAAAAAATAAGAGTGAATAATTCTACTATATTATAGAAAATAAAATAATTCTACTATATCATACTTACATTCTATATTTCCTCATTCCTTTTATTTCTATCATAAACTAGGAACCCTTATTTCATTGATATCTTTCACTCTTTCTTGCATTTCTATTTGATATAGTCTTTACATCTCTATCTCTATCTCTATCTCCTAACGTTTTTGTATTAGGATTTAGAAATTTTGTAGGCATAATAATTATCCTTATTCTATTAAGAAATTTAATATTACAATGTCACATTAACATGAGAAATATTCTATACAATGTTCTTTACAAAATGAGATGTATATCAATTATATATTTTGAAGATTTTTCAATAAACTGCACCTTAATTAAATTCTATTAAGTCAATCTTCTATTTCTATGATACAATCTTTATGTATCTTATTCTAACGAGAGAAAAATAAACTTCATCTTCAAACATAATTTTTTTTTTTTGGCTTTTCCAAAAATCTTGACTTGGACTTGAACATAACTTATTGTAAAGGTTGAAGATTTAGTGCTAATATATTATTACAAGAATATAAAAATAAAATAATCAACACACAATGGTATATAAGGTTTGAATGTGGTTAAACAAACTATGCCTATATTTAGAAATAAGATAGAATCATTTCACTATCCCATATAGAATATTATAAATTAAAGAAACAAGATACAATCATTTAGTCTTAAAATATCCATGTATCTTTGTGTTTTTCACTCCTTATATCTATACCTTAAATTGTGAGTCCTCACTCCACTAATATCTTCAATCCTTTTTTGCATTTCTACCAATTTGATATAGATTTTTATACATCTCAACCTTCATTTCCAACTCATAATATTTTCTTCTTTAGACTTAGAATATATATTGGTATATTGCTAACAACTTTTTTTACTCTATGAGACAATCTAATAAACATAGGGAATAATCTATATAATATTTTTTACAAAAAAAAAAAAGAATGTATATTAATTAGAAATTTAAGACATTTTCCAACAAAAAATAAATCATTTCAATAATTATTTTGTACTTTGTCTCAACATGCTCATAGGGCTGATTTTGTTTCACATCTTTTTTGAAGTAAGACAAAGAAATTAAGTAATCCTCCTACAGTTGTGACATTAAATTATGCTCAAATGTTAAATATGTTCACAAATAAAGATTTTACTTCAAAATAGGCAGATTAATTCATATAATAAGTACATAAAGATGGACATATCCCAAAATATTGTTTTGAATAGAATTTGAAAAATTGTCCAAAAATTTATTTGTTTAATAAAAATTGTCTAAAAAATTGTTTTGTAAATAAAGTTGTCGCAAAAAATAATTTTTAATAAAATTGTCCAAAAAAAATGTTTTTTAAAATAAATTGTTTTTCCTTAATGAAAATAGGATTAAAAGTAATTTTTAGAAATAAGAAATTTTGTAATAAATTCTTTTGATACAATAAGTGTAAATAACTTTTTTGAAAATTGAATACAAATAAAATTGATAAAATAAATTGACTCTTTTTTGTAAATAAATAAATTGAAATCATTAATTCAAAATTATTTTTTTTAATAAAATCCTTTGAAATTTCTTGAAAACTAATTTTTGCATAAATCACTTTGCATAATTCTCTTATCATTTATTTTGTACATTCTTGTAATTAGATTTCATCATTATTTTTGTATATATTGATTTGTTCTTTTTCTTGGTATCCATGATTAATTAATTAATTGTCACAATTCCCTTAATTTGTTTAGTAGAGATTGTATCTATACGAGTTTAGAGGGGTGCTACGGCTCACCACCATACCTTCCTAATAGGTAACCTGACCCCTAAACCCAAACTTGGTTTTTCCCAAACCTGTTTTTCCTTCAAGAGTCACATTTAGGGTTCTTATTTCTTATTTTGTTTTTCCCTTAAAAAATAAAACAAAAATAAGTGGTGATTCCAAGTATTTTTTTTTTTTTAAAAAAGTCAAAATTTTCACCAAATAAAATAAAATATGAGTCTTGTCCTTCGAGTAGGAACGCATTGAGCAAAATACGGGGTCCACAAAATGGCGACTCCATTGGGGATGTTTAGAGGGTCAAACTTGAACTCGAGTTAAGAGAAATGTGGCATTTGATTGGTCGATCAGTGGATACCCCTCTCTACGTGTCTTTGTATGATTGGGTGATGATTACATGTTGAGAGCTTTGATAAGTTTATCTGTGATGCATGTTTGGTTATTATTGTTCATTGGCTATATTGACATGTTGATTACATCGATTGATTCTCTTACCTACTTTAGCATAGTGACTCTTCTTGTTGTATGATTATCTTACTTTCTTTGACATGTATATTCTCATTTTCATATCTCTTATTCATATTAGCATGAATGATTCTCTTTATTGTATATTATCTTGTTTATCTCCACATATTGTTTATTCTTGTTATATACCTATCTTGTTTATCATGTTTCTCGCTTAGCTTGTGTGTAGATATGGATGATATGCCTATTATTTGTGTGACTGTTTGGTGTATGACTGTTTTTCTTCTATGTGATGCATGTATTGTTTGTTTGTGTGGGACACACATCTATCCTCTTACCTCCAACTCCCTAGTCTTGGTTGACCTTGTTTTCCTTGATCTCGTATTTGATACAAGACTTGTTACTTTGTTTGCTCTTCGACTAAGCTAGTGATTCGGAATAGGGTTTAGTGATGGGCTATATCTATGTTTGGGAGCATTCTGGAGGAGGCCGACACTTTGATGTTGATTGGAGTCTGATATTTGAAGACTTGTATAGCCTAGAGCTAGATTTCAAGATATTTGTGTGACCAGTGTGTTTTCTCTCTACTTAGTTTGATAGGATTTTCGGATGCACCCACACCACTCATTGTGCACTTTAGTCAACTACTGAGTGTTGAGAGTTGCGAGAGCTTTCACCATAGGAAACCCCTAGGATGTCGAGGTAGTGCATGTGTGGAGGTGATGACCACCTTGCATGGAAGTGTCCCGTCTCTTCGGAGGCGTGTAGAGGGTTGTGTATCGTCGAAGGGTACGATCACTTCTGCTAGGGATCCTTTAAATTCCACTATTTTTTCTTGCTAAAGTCGTCTTAACCTTGTAGGTTGAGCCTTAGATATTTTGATTAGGATTTTCTTTCCTACACATGGGTGCATCTGAGAGCCTTTAGGGCCTATTTAGTTACAGTTCGGATCCAGTACTCCCTTTTTTGGTCTCCAGTCTGGAGTGCTTAGATATTGGTGTGGGTTTGAGAATCAGTTGGACCACCCCTTGCTGTATGGTTTTGATTTCTTTTTGTTGCTCATTGAGTCTAGCACATTTTCTCCCTAGGGCTTCAGATATTCTTTTTTTCTTGAGTCGACACATTTTATTTCAGTTTGTTGTCACTTTTTGCTTAATGTTTTGGGATATGCTCATCGATCATGCTCACTTTTTTACATTTTTCACGTGTCATGAGATCGGTACTTCATTTTTTGGTCGATTTGCCTAATTTTATTTTCAACCCTATATTTTTATTACAGGAAGATGAAAGACATGTTTTCACATTTGCACCCTTTTTTAGAGATCTGCCTTGATCACCTTATCATTTTTCTTTATGGAGCTTAGGTTGAAAGTGAATTAAAGATATTTTGTTATAGATGGAGTATCAATCTGATGACGGTGTTGTTTTTCACACCTCATTCATTTTCTAGATTATTGATAAAAATTCTTTAGTCACATTTGTAGCCATCTCATAGTGGTCACCTTTATAACCTTAGAGTTTTTGTCATATTTCCAGTTTTAGATTGTCATCACAGGACCATATATCATATGATGTGTTGTACTTTTGATTTAAGGCATCTCTTCACTTGCACATTGTGGTCTTGAGGCCTGACCTATCATGGAGGATATTGAGCCTATTAGCCTAGGACCAGAGATTTGACTTGGAGTTCAAGACTATGACCCATCTTCTTATGATCAGAGTAGTACCTTACTCACTCTCACACTTGGACTTTGCTTCGACCTACATTTACCTATTGTGAGTTTTACACAGCATCACCCTTGACACCATTACATGACCTTTCCATTACCAGTTGTTCTAGCTTTGCATATCCTTTCTTTGACTCGACTAGGTAGAGTGTGAGGAGTTTGAGCCCAGGGTTGATCTTGCATGGTGAGAGATGACTTATGATCTTTGGGTGGCTTACGATGTGAGGATTGGTTGATTGCTTGATGGGACTGTCACTTATTTTGCCATGAGTGTAGAGATTGATCTTGCATGATGAGAGTTGGCTTGTGATGAGCAGTTATGCTTTATGAGATCGTCGTTTATTTTGCTTTGAGAGAATTATCTTTAAGATTATTATGGAGCATTTGGAGTATGGTTTGGCACATGATTTTAGAGAGTTGACATGGTTATATCATTTGAACATCGATTTTAAGTATCAATCATTTGAGGGTTTGAGAACATGATGTTTGAGACCGTAGTTGCAGGATGGGTGGCCTTCATTTCGATTAGCTCACACCCTATTACCTTTATTGACATCTGGATCGTTACTAGCCCTTTAAGCCTCATATGAGCATCATAGTCTTTTCTTTCTTATAGCCTTGCTCACTTTTTACACTGGGATAGGGGCCCTCCGGAGTATATATGCTTTATTCGGGAGTCTCATGAGCCATGGACTTATTGACTCATCATCTTCATTATTTTTTGTTGTCTTATCATCATTTCTCATCATACTTCTTTGTTTATATCCTTTGTTCTATCATTTGTCTTTGTTATCACATTTCTTTCCATGCCATGAGTGATGATCTTTCACATTTCAGTGCATAGAGGATTGTCATGTCCCCTTCCACTCCTATCTCATGGACATTGGTTCGAAGATCCTTAATTGAGAAGGTCATTTTTTTAGAGAGAGTTTGTATACATCATTGTTTAAGAATATATCTATTTCAATATGTATTCTTAGTGGAGCTTATTTGTCTGATATTCGGAATATGCGCAAAAAAAATAATAATAATAAATAAATAATGATGAAAAATAAAAAATGAAATGATGAAAACAAAAATGAAAAAAAGAAAGAGGTAATAAGCGCATGTATTTATGTATGTATACACTGTCATTCTCCATTGAGTGTATATATTAGGCATTGAGAGCTGTGTTTTTTTAGTCAGTTGCTTATGAGAGTTCGTATGTGAGCTTTTAGGTGTCCTCCTTTCCTTGTACCTATCTTGTTATGTATTTTACATGTGAGAGACAAGTCAGTGACCTTTTCCTAGGGACTTTGGATCATTGTCTCCTCCATCAATCCATACATTGATGATTTGACTGTTCTTCATGACTTGATTTGAGTAGATCAATGTTCATTCCTTTTCCTTTTATCTATTTGTTTTTTTGATGGTATCTGATTCGTCTTGCCTACATTGATCTTCATTCATATTGATTTACATTCTGTATTCGATATTTTCCACACATCTTTCTTATACATCCTATCAGCAACTCGATATTCTTCATTTCTTCTCTTTCATCATTGACATATTCATCTTGGATTCTTCCTTCCTCACCGATATATTCATATTGGATGTCCTCAGATCCATGGTTTATGAGACTCTTTGCACATATTGCATTTTATACACGAGGGAATGAGGTTTTATCATTGTGTAGACCCTCCATTTTGTCCTCCTAGCACATGTCCTATTAGGTGTTTGTTCGATGCTTTACAACAATTCCCTGGTGGCCCATTACTACTCATGTAGCTTATCTTTTCTAAGCCACCTTGGAGACTTTGGTTGAGGGGTTTATCTGACTCCTCATTGTGATCTTGGCAGTCCTGAGTTAGGCTTAGGATTTTCTTTTCTTTTTGGACAACTCATTTAGATACACTTTTAGGATATCATATCTAGGCACATTAGGCCCATTTAGATGCACTTGGCCCACTTAGGCTCACCTAGTCTCACCCTAAGCCTGTATAGGTATACCCGACCCATTAAGCACCACCTTAGGCCCATCGAGGGACACCTAGCCCACTTTGGTCCATCTTGACCCACTTAGATTCACCTAGGCTCATTTAGGCACATCTAGACCCATTTAGGTTTGCTAGGTCCGCTTAGGCATCCTGACCCACCTATGTTACCTTTTAAGTAATTCCTATGTGACTTACATAATTTGCATGATTTGCATTTTTAACGCTCGCATGTACTTGATTTCTTATTTATTTATTTATCTATTTTATTTATTTATTTGGTTAGTTATTTGTTTTTATTTATCTATTTCATAGAATATTGCATGAGATTGATGTTATTAATTGCGTAAATTGATGTCTTAATTTTCTTGTGTACCTATGATAGACATAATGCTTTTAATTGCATAATTTTAATTAGTTTTAATTTTGAATTTCATGACCTTTATTGATTTTAATTCTTATTTTATTTTGGCATGAGATTTGAATGCACACCTTGGAGAAGATCCTTGATCTATGCAACATGGAAAAGAAATTTATATTGTTAAAAAAAGGAAGGCGGATCACGACTGAATGGAGGATGGAAAAGAGATTTATATTGTTAAAAAAAGAAAGGCAGATCACGAATGAAAGGGGGGTGGAAAGGAGATTTATATTGTTAAAAAAAAAAAAAAAAGAGAAGGCTGTAGCGGCACGGGGGATAGAGTCCATACACACTACTAGAAAAAGGGAGATGGAGACACCACAGGAGGGATGGAGCTTAGAACGCATTGAGAAGTTAGATGGAGAGGAGAAAGCAGGATATTCAGAGAAGAAAGGTAGGCGAGGAGGGAAGGGAGCAGAAATAGAGAGGGAGTCCATCTTGGTTATCGAGCCTGGTCAAAGAAAGGGAGAACTCGCTGGTCTTTGGAGAAGCAGAGAAAGACTCTCAGGTATGATCATTATGACTCCCTGTACATCATTTTTCAATCTTCCAGATTTGTGTATTAATGTTAAAGATTGTTTTATTTATTTATTTATTTATGGATCACTTGTGGCATGGTCTCATTTATTGGAATATTTAAGACGTGCTCTTTTCTTCTCTGTTTTGGGTTTTTATTTCTTAAAGCTCACTTATAAAAACATGACTTGGAGCTTTACATAACTTGCCAAAACTAGGCCATTCTTTTCTTTTGCTTTCATGGATTTTCTTGTGTTTTTTTCTTCCTTGGATGTTCTTGTGCTTTATGCATTTCTCGTACATGCCCCTGTCTCCATTCTGTCTTCAAATGCCGCAATGGATATACACTGTGTTCTGTCTGCAAGTCACGGGTCTAAACTATACCCCTAGTGAGAAGAAAGACCTATATATCATGAGAGCGTGGGGAACTTTGGATAAGAAAGAAGTAGGAAATTGGAAAGGTTGTCTTGTGGAAACAATGTCGTCATGGTTGATTTGCATCAGTTTACTACCACTGGTTCTTAAACATCGAAATCCTGTATTTGGTGGGCCACCCTTCCTTTTTGTTTACTTCTGTTAATTCACTTGCTTCTGGACTCATTATCAGTGGTGATTAAGATTGTTTTACAGAGACCTAGAAAGATGTAGTTTGTGTTGAAGCATAGAGCATCCTGGTTTTCTTTGGGATGTCCAATTCTGCAGAATGTTGTATAGCATGCAACAAAAATCCCATGAGCCCAGCTTCAGGTTCAATAACATCTTTTGATATTAGATGCCCTCCCACAATCAGCTCGTTCAATGACCCAATTCGCAACAAGTGCCATAGCTCTGAAAGTTCAGAGTTGATTTCAGCATGCATTAAGGGGCAATGATGCTTTTGGTTTGGTATTTTCTACTATCCATGCCTATGGAAGAAGTTTACCTCTTAAAATGGCTACTACAATATCTCGCCAGAATGAGGAGTTGCCACGGAAATTTTGTATTTCATCTGTGACACCAAAGCGAATATTTTAGATGGGTACAACTGGTAATCAGCTTCATGCCTATTCTATCCAAACAAGTCTCAAAGCCTATACACATGTTGGAAATACTCTCCTTTCCTTCTATGCAAAATCAAAAGACTAAGTTTCTGTGCAACGGGTATTCAGTGAAATCGAAAATCAAGATGTATACTTGTAGACAACTCTGTTGTCAGCTTGTACCAAGAGGGAAAATTGGTTATGCTCGCCACTTATTCAATCAAACACCTTGGATGATCCCTGCAGTGTGGAATGCAATAATCACCGGATGTGTAGAGAATAAGCATACAGAGATTGCTTTGAACTTGTTTCCGAAAATGCACCAATTGGGTGTTAGACATGACAAGTATGCTTTTGCTAGTGTTCTCTGGAGTTGCTGGATTTTGGAAGGAAGGTGCATACACTAGTCATCAAAACTGGGCTTTTGGTTAGAGCTTTTGTTATTAATATTCTGCTTACAATGTATTTCAACTCTGGGAAAGTTGCAGATGCATATGAGGTATTAGAAGAAGCAGAATCCATAGTACATGATGATATTATTTTTAATGTGAAGATATGCTAATCATTTATTTTCATGTTTAAGAATTCTCATTCTAATGTAGAAAGGAAACCCAAAAAATCTATTTTCTTTTTATTGATTTATTTAATTATTATATACCATTTTTCAAATAATAATGGTATTGACTTTATTTTATAAGTTTCCAATTTAACTTCTTTTTTTTTTTTTTACTATTGGTGATACTCAAAATAATTTCATATTGGTGAACAAATCGCTTTCTGCTTACAATCACAAAAAATAAAAAAATTTATCCACTTTCACATATAAAAATAAATAAATAAATAAAAACATAAAAAGTTCCAACACTGTCTTGAGCATTGACCAACATTTTCTAAATGGGATCCCAAATATCTCCAAAGTAAGTAATTAAGTGAGTAGTTGATCTAGATATCTTTACTAAAACCTATATATAGCATATTTACAAGAAACATCATCACTTGGAAGTTCAAAATATTATGTTATGTTGGTTGCTAGAAAATTTAGGCTATGTTTAATTCTTGGAAAATACTAAGGAAAGAAAAAAAAATGCTAAGAAAAATTATTTTCTCATATTTGGTTTTCTTATGAAAAATAAGAAAAAAATTAAACATAATTAAAATTATTAAGATATTTGGATATTTTTAAATTATTTAATTTTTATATAAAAGAGTTAAATAAAAAATTTAAAGTAGTATATAAAAATAATTTATTTACTTTAAATCTATTTTTTATTTTCCTTCACTTTTTCTTTATTTTTACTTTTCTTCTCTATTTTCTTTCCATTACATTTTCCTTCAAACTTTTAGGGAACCAAACATAGCCTTAAGGAAAACTGTAGGAGTGAAAATAGAGAAGAAAAGTAGAAGAAAATAAAATAAAAAATAGATATAAAGTCAACAAACTATTTTTATATATCATTTCAAACTCATTTTTACTTAATTTAACTTTTCAATATAAAGATTAAATAATTTGAAAGAGCATAAATTACTACCCAGTTTTAATTATATATATATATTCATAATACATCCAAATATAAGAAAATCATTTTCCTTAATAATTTTTTTTCTTTACTATGCTTTTTAGGAACTAAGCATAAGTTTAAGGTCTGGATTATTTATTCCAAGTGGGTATAAGATTTAAAGAGATGCAAATATTCTAGCATGTTCAATTTAAAATGGATGAAATCATCCCTAATTTGTATAACCAACCCTCCACTTTTTTCTACCCTGAAAAATACTTATTTTAGATAAAAATGTTCTTACTTTTTTCTTGTAAAAATAATCTTTTAAATATTGAAAGGTATCTATATCAAAAATGGGTTACTCTTCAAGTTCAAAACTGAGAAATATTAGATTTATAGATTTGAATCTTTTCATCCTTTTAATCAATTAATTAAAAAAAAAAAGGACGAGAGGGGGAGGGGGAGGGGATGATTCTATTTTCAGTGTGTTGCAACTCTTAAAACATGATGAAAGACTAGTGATAGCTCTATTTCTCTATTACTATAGTTCTATTCTCATGTTTAACTTTAAAAAGTACTCACATACTAGTAATAGCTCTGGACGACGACACACTTTTTTTTTTTTTTAATCAGATTTTGTAATTGCCTTTTCTATTAATCTTTGTGACATGTATATCATATTCTTGCCACTCATGAATCTAGCATTATTTATCCATTTTCTTTCATAAATTATTTCTTCCTTTAATTCTTATTGTCATTTTTTGTAGATAGGTTGAATTAAACTATTACTGCTAGATCCACTTTGTGAGGACTATGTTTTCATTTACAGGAATCCAAGGGTTGCCTCCTAAATATTAGATAGACTTCCCATTTTTCTATTGTTCTTTAAAAATCACTTTTAAAAGGGTATCAAAAAATTTTTAAATGGTTTTTAAAACTATTAGAGTTTGTCTAGTAGTGTGATTTCAAAACAATTTTTTGTTTTTAAAAATAAGAAACTGTTTTTAAAATTCCTAACATGATTTGATCATTGGTTCTCTAAAAATAATTTCTTTAAAAAAAGTGAAATAAAAAAACTATTTTTAGATAACAAATAGAAATTGTTTTCATCAATTTTTAAAAATAAAATGAAAACATAAAATTTTTTAAAAAAAAACATAAAAAACTAAATAAAATTTAACATGATATCATTTTCTTTCATTCTTCTGATCTAATACCAATACCTAAACACTTTAAATATATATATTTTTTAAATTACACCTGTTTTCCTAAATCTCTTTTTAAAAACTATATATATATATATATATATATATATATATATATATATATATATATATTTAAATAATTTGTCAAATACCCTTATTTCTATAAAATACTATAAAACTATTTTTTTGTTCTTTAACTTAAAAAAAAATTCACAAAACATGACCAAATAGACCCTTACTTTTCCTTTAAAAGTCCTTTAAGAGTTTTTATTTTATAAAAAAATTACTACTATTTTTTATTTTAAAAACAAAAAGCAAGTAATATATGTAAACAAACACTATAACAATGAATCATGCGAATGCTGAGGATGATGACTATAACCATAATGATAATAATGATATGTCATTTTATTTTATTGAAGGGGAAATTGGTAGAGTTCAATTGACAAGTATTATTTTCTAACATGAATTGGTAAGTTGATTCACACTAAAGGTGTGATTCTCATCTCAATTATAAATATGGAAATATATATATATATATATATATATATATATATATATATATATATATTAGCCATTATTAATCCTAATTAAAATGGTCTTAATACAAATATCAATAAAGTAGGTTCAAGGAGTAACCTTTATGCCGACCTCACCCCAACCCAACAACAAAAGGGAGTTCTCATATTGGGGCCAAACTGCCCCGGCTCATGTTCTTCTTATTGGATTGAGTCTTATCAAACAGGTCGGGTACTTCCTTTTCACCTGCTGGATACATGTACCTATATACACAACAAATATATTATATAAGCATGAAAAGGCTGGTCATGGTTGCATGATCTTTAAAGGGCAAAGATGGTGGAAAATGCATAAATCTTTAACCAAAGCTGCATTGATCTTTAAAGGAAGTAATTAGTAACAATTACTTCATTTCATTTCTTTAGCAAAATGAGAATGGTAGACACTCTGTGTCAAATACAAAGAACAGTATAGCAGAGGTGAGTAAAGAGAGTAAACTTTGGATTTTGTAGAGGGCATTTTCCTATACCTATAAGCCCAACGAAATGACATGGTTACAAAAGAAAATGGGTAAGTGGGAACCTCAAAGAAGTAGGTTCATTGCTTTTTCCATTTTTTCAAAGTGTTGAAAAGCAGTGGGACCATCATCAACCTTTTGTTGGTTGTTTTCCGGACATGGCCACGTGGGAGTCACTTTGATAAGTTGTTTTTTCTATTGCGAATGGAATCAATACACTTATAAAGATGCTTTTTCTATGGAGAATAGAATCATATACTTATATTATTTTTTACCTTATCTTTTGGAAAAATGCTTTATTATATTGGATGGGCATCTTAGCTAACTTCAAACCTGTTCACATGTATTACCAAGTCAAGACCATTCAATCAAAATATCTAAAAATAAAATTAAGATACAATGAATTAGAATGAGGGAAAATAACTACAAACATATGAAATTTAGATGAAAATAAATTTATCTGAATTATGGGATTTTGATATTTCAACACTTCCAAAAATAATTTCAAAAGAGTCAAACAGTCAAATGATTTGCCCTTCAAAATCCCTTTCAACTGCTCTGTATGATACATAGCCAAAGCCAAAACCCCTTTACAGTAGGATAGAATTGCCCTTCTCTGTAGAATAAGATGACCCTTCTCTTATTTTATTTTTCTTTTCAATTGCGAATAGTGGGTGTTTGTGTCCATGTCTTCTTGTGAGTTGAAAGGGTCACTACAACAACAATCTTACAATCTGTGGAAACTTTCCCTTCTCTTATCACTTTTGCTCTCTCGCATTTACTGAAAATATGTTTGTGGCTGAGGCAGTTGGATCTTCCTTCCTTGGTGTGTTGATTGACAAATTGATCGCCTCCCCGCTGTTAGAGTACGCTCGCCGGAAAAAAGTTGACACAACACTCCAAGAATGGAGGAGGACGTTGACCCATATTGAAGCAGTGCTGGATGATGCTGAGAACAAGCAGATCAGGGAGAAAGCAGTGGAAGTTTGGCTGGATGACCTCAAATCTTTGGCTTATGACATTGAAGATGTGGTGGATGAGTTTGATACTGAAGCCAAACGAAGGAGTTTGACAGAAGGCCATCAAGCCAGCACAAGTAAGGTACGCAAGCTCATCCCAACTTTTGGTGCTTTGGATCCTAGAGCTATGTCCTTCAACAAAAAGATGGGTGAAAAAGTAAACAAAATCACAAGGGAGTTAGATGCAATTGCCAAACGGAGACTTGACTTTCATCTGAGGGAGGGTGTTGGAGGGGTGTGGTTTGGAATTGAAGAAAGGCTACCAACTACTTCTTTAGTAGATGAGTCTCGTATTCATGGTAGGGATGCTGATAAGGAGAAGATCATTGAATTGATGCTGTCAGATGAAGCAACCCAGCTCGATAAAGTTTCTGTCATTTCCATAGTCGGAATGGGCGGGATTGGCAAGACAACCCTCGCTCAGATCATCTACAAAGACGGCAGGGTGGAGAACCGTTTTGAAAAGAGAGTTTGGGTTTGTGTTTCGGATGATTTTGATGTTGTAGGGATAACAAAAGCAATTCTCGAGTCCATCACAAAACATCCATGTGAATTTAAAACCTTGGAATTGCTTCAAGAAAAATTGAAGAATGAAATGAAGGAGAAAAAAATTTTCCTTGTTCTAGATGACGTATGGAACGAGAAATCCCCCCGTTGGGATCTCCTACAAGCTCCTTTTAGTGTCGCAGCACGAGGCAGCGTGGTCTTAGTAACAACTCGCAATGAAACTGCGGCATCAATTATGCAAACAATGCCTTCTTATCAGCTTGGTCAACTAACTGATGAACAATGTTGGTTATTGTTATCACAGCAGGCCTTCAAAAATCTAAATTCAAATGCATGTCAAAACTTGGAATCGATTGGCTGGAAGATAGCAAAAAAATGCAAAGGTTTGCCTTTGGTGGTGAAGACTCTTGCAGGTTTATTACGCTCTAAACAAGATAGCACTGCTTGGAATGAAGTGTTAAACAATGATGTATGGGATTTGCCAAATGAGCAAAATAATATTCTTCCTGCTTTGAATTTGAGTTATTGTTATCTTCCTACAACATTGAAGCGATGTTTTGCATATTGTTCCATATTCCCCAAGGACTATGTGTTTGACAAGGAGAAGTTAGTATTGTTATGGATGGCTGAAGGCTTCTTAGATGGCTCCAAAAGAGGGGAAGCTGTAGAAGAGTTTGGGAGCATATGTTTCGATAATCTATTGTCAAGGTCGTTCTTTCAACGATACCATAACAATGATTGTCAATTTGTGATGCATGATCTGATTCATGATTTGGCACAATTTATATCAAAAAAAATTTGTTTTAGATTAGAGGGCCTACAACAAAATCAAATTTCTAAGGAGATTCGACATTCTTTGTATGTTTGGAAAACTTTGAAAGCCTTCAAGAAAGTTGAATCGTTTCTTGACATCTATAGTCTACGGACCTTCCAACATTGTCTCCTTATTCTGACCGGGTTCCTAATTTCTATTTAAGCAAGGAGGTCTCACATTGTTTGCTGTCAACATTAAGGTGTTTGCGGGTTTTGTCTTTGACTTACTCTGACATTAAAGAAGTACCCCACTCAATTGAAAATTTGAAACACTTACGCTATCTGGACCTCTCTCATACTCCAATTGGAACACTACCTGAATCAATAACTACTCTTTTCAACTTGCAGACGTTGATGCTATCAGAGTGTAGATATCTTGTTGATTTACCAACAAAAATGGGAAGACTAATCAACTTACGCCATCTCAAAATCAATGGGACTAATCTAGAAAGGATGCCGATAGAAATGAGTAGAATGAAAAATCTTCGAACGTTGACTACTTTTGTTGTCGGTAAGCATACAGGATCAAGAGTTGGGGAATTGAGGGACCTTTCACACCTTAGTGGTACACTTGCCATTTTCAAGTTGCAAAATGTGGCGGATGCTAGAGATGCCTTGGAGAGTAATATGAAGGGTAAGGAGTGCCTTGACAAGTTAGAATTGAATTGGGAAGATGATAATGCAATTGTCGGTGATTCACATGATGCAGCAAGTGTGCTGGAAAAGCTGCAGCCTCATAGCAACCTGAAAGAACTCTCCATTAGATGCTACTATGGTGCAAAATTTCCAAGCTGGTTAGGGGAACCTTCATTCATCAACATGGTGCGTCTACAACTCTCTAACTGTAAAAATTGTGCATCCTTGCCACCGCTTGGACAGCTACAGTCTCTCCAGAACCTCTCCATTGTGAAGAATGATGTTCTGCAAAAGGTGGGGCAGGAGTTTTATGGGAATGGGCCTTCTTCATTTAAGCCATTTGGAAGCCTGCAGACTCTGGTGTTCAAGGAGATATCAGTGTGGGAGGAATGGGATTGTTTTGGAGTCGAAGGGGGGGAGTTCCCTCGTCTCAATGAGCTCCGTATTGAGTATTGTCCAAAGCTGAAAGGGGATTTGCCCAAGCATCTTCCTGTTTTAACAAGCCTGGTAATTTTAGAATGTGGGCAATTGGTGTGTCAGCTTCCAGAGGCACCGTCCATTCAGAAACTGAATTTAAAAGAATGTGATGAGGTAGTGTTGAGAAGTGTTGTCCACCTGCCTTCAATAACTGAGTTGGAAGTGAGTAATATTTGTTCCATACAAGTGGAATTTCCAGCAATTTTGCTTAAGCTCACATCTCTCCGGAAGTTGGTTATCAAGGAATGTCAGAGTCTTTCTTCTCTTCCAGAGATGGGGCTGCCCCCCATGCTTGAAACCCTTCGAATAGAAAAGTGCCACATTCTAGAGACCCTACCAGAGGGAATGACTCAAAATAATACCAGTCTCCAGAGCTTGTACATAGATTGTGATTCTCTTACGTCTTTGCCCATCATCCCTTCATTGAAATCACTTGAAATAATGCAGTGTGGGAAAGTAGAGTTACCCCTTCCTGAGGAGACCACGCACAACTATTACCCTTGGCTTACCTATTTACTTATAACTAGAAGTTGTGATTCTCTTACGTCCTTTCCATTAGCCTTCTTCACAAAGCTTGAGACACTTAATATCTGGGGTTGTACAAATCTGGAGTCCTTTTACATTCCAGATGGAGTTCGCAACATGGATCTCACATCTCTCCAAAACATATATATCTGGGATTGCCCGAATCTGGTGTCTTTTCCACAAGGAGGATTGCCAGCTTCCAACCTGAGATTCCTTTGGATCCGCAATTGCATGAAGCTTAAGTCACTGCCCCAACGGATGCACACCCTCCTTACATCGCTTGACGATTTGTGGATATGTGATTGTCCAGAAATTGTTTCATTTCCGGAAGGGGGTTTGCCGACTAATCTATCTTCACTTGAGATATGGAACTGCTACAAGCTTATGGAATCTCGAAAGGAATGGGGCTTACAAACACTTCCCTCCCTCACATATTTGACTATCAGGGGAGGTACCGAAGAAGGGTTGGAGTCATTTTCCGAGGAGTGGCTGCTGCTGCCCTCCACTCTCTTCTCTTTCAGTATTTTTGACTTTCCAGACCTGAAATCCCTGGACAATCTGGGGCTTCAAAACCTCACATCTCTCGAAGCACTCCGGATTGTTGACTGCGTTAAGTTAAAGTCCTTTCCGAAACAGGGGCTGCCCTCCCTCTCTGTTCTCGAGATTCATAAATGTCCTCTGCTGAAAAAACGGTGCCAGAGGGAAAAAGGGAAAGAATGGCGCAAGATTGCTCATATCCCCAAGATAGTTATGGATGCCGAAGTCATCGTCTCGTGAGGATGCCAAGTTTCATTCAGGTACTTTACTTGAGTCTAAAATTTGAAGAATTTTAGTGTTGAATTAGAGAGAGATCGAGTAAAAGTAACGTGTGCAGGAATATTTGTTATGATTTGAAAGGTGAGGGCATATTTATAGAAATTGGAATGATATAAATAGAGTTAGCATAATAGATAATAAATTTTGTTTGAAAATGAAGACAATGATAGTAAAATTTATTTATTTAAAAAAATTATTAAAAGTTGATAAAGAAGAGATAATTAAATGAAAAGAAACATATACTTATTAAATTAATTATACAAAAAGTTGTATTAGTAGAAAGTGAGTATATCCCACCTAAAAACATCTATCAATATAAACTAAAATTCAAATCTAATATACACCATAAATACCATAATACTACAATTCAAAATGATCTATGTTAAAAATTATTTTAAATTTTTATTTTTTTTAGTGAGAATGAATTATCATGCATCTATTTTGATCTTGTAATTTTAGATATTACATAGAGACAAGTAACTTTACGTATGTTTGGAAGTTGCTTTAAAAAAAGAAAACACAAAAAAAAGTTTGTTTTTAAGGACAAAAAAAAACATGAAAACATGTAGAACAATTAAAAAAAAAAAAATATGTTGTTTTTTTAAAACATATTTAAGTTTTCTAAGGGATGTTTTAAAAAATAAAACACTATAAATAAAATTCATTTCTACAAAATATTTTAAAATATAAAAAATATATTTTAAATTCTCAAATAGACTTTTGTTCTATAAAACGTTATAAAATAATTTCTAAAAACAATTCTCAAATTTAGAACTATTTTTGAAAATATTTTGCAAGCAAATTTATGTAGTTTTATGAAACAAAAGTATATTGGGAACTTAAAATGTTTCATAACCTATTTTTATGTTTTTAAAATTAAATTTTATTTGTAGTACTTCATTTTTAATCATTTTTCAAACTTGTACAATTTTATTTAAAACAATCATTTGACAACTTATAAAAACAATTAAAAACAAATGAACAAAAATACAAACAACTAAAATAGGTTCTTAGAAAAATATCATGTTTTCTATTTTAAAACATTAAATTGTTTTTTGTTTTTAAGAATATAAAATTGTTTCTTTTTTAGAATAGAAAATTATTTTCTATAAAAATATTACATTTTTCTTTTTCTTTTTGGTTCTTGAGAATGGAGAGTTGTTAAAAGCATATTCCAAACAAACCCTTTATTTCTTGCATACTTTGATATATTCTTTTTATCTATAAGTTTCCAAGACTTCAAATATATTTAATCTTTGATAGCTTCTCATGAAAAATTACATCTCCTCATTCATGACCCTTCTTCTATCAAAAGCTACTTTTAGTGCACATGTGGTCATATGGACTATTAATATGTCACCCGTCATGATGGAAAATACAGAATAAATAATGGTATTGTGACTTATACCATGCCATAATTTTGAAGTCCCATCCAACAAGAGCTTTTCATAAAATGTTGCAGTTACTGAATTACATTACCTGGCAAGGTGAGGCTCTTAATTGGATTTGAACCTAGTTCTTTCAATATCTATAGAGAAATTGTAAAAGTTGCCAAACAATTCACATCCCACAAGAGCTCCAATGTTGGAGTTTCAAAGTTGGACACCTTGACAAATGATGAAATTAGTATCCTTCCTTGTGTGTATATATCTCAAATTCTATCCAATATTCCTTCAATTCAAAATGTGTAATTTTCCACATAAAAGTTTTTTGAAGTGTGGCTAGCATTACTTCCTACAAATCTATATAGCCTATTTGAATTTTGGTGGTCTTTGTAGGTGGTGATCCATGACCTCCCTTGAAAATTTGGTGTCAGATTGAGTACAAGAACTCACCACTTGCTGAGGTACAGTTGTCACCACTTGGGGAGTGAAGAGAAGGATGCATTATGTGAAATTTATTAGATCCTTGATTGTATTGTGTTATGGGAAACTGAAGGCATTTACATTTGGTAGGTTGTTAACTCTCACAAGTCTTTGATGGAAAATGCTCCTATTTCTTGGGAGTTCTAGAAGGGGTTTAGCAGCTTTCTTTTGTCTGCAAGGGACTTTTTATGGCATTGAAGGTTGTTATCTATAAAACCAAGTACCAGACTACATTAATCTTCACTATGTTCTAGTTGGATGAAACTTTCTAAGAAAATATTCTTAACAAATCATCATTTATATGCTTTGCTTTTATGTAGACTTTTATTGATATTTTTACTATGAGGTTCAGAAAACCACAATCTACACTCATCTGTCCATCACCTGCTGAGAATAATCCCAAATTTTCTTGTAACTATGTGCATGGCTCTTGGTATTTATTCTGTCACTTGGTCAATAATATCGTGCGTAAAAAGAGTAACTGAGGTGAATGTACATTTGGAAGGATAACATTTGTTACTTATAGCCCATTGCAATTTTCATGTTCTCAACTTCCTATCTATGTTCCCTTTTGTAAAGCAATGAGTAGCACAATAAAAATGGGAGATACAAGAAAAATAATATACGGGATAGCTTGGCCAAGTTCAACTTCAACTTCATTGTCCTCCAGAGAGTAATCTACTTTATCTTCAATAAATGCCTCAAAAAATATCCATAATTAGACTGCTAAGCTTAGAAGACCGGGCTCCAAAAGGATGCTGTGAGATATCTGGTAGTTCACTGATGACATTGTCAACGTACTATGAAGTTGAAGGCTGAAGGATAAATACTAACCATGAAAGCATGGTCATGTGAAACTTGGAATGGTAGAAATGGAAAGCAGCATGTGCCTCAGCAGTGCAATTTTATCTCTGTGTTTGTCATGTATGTGGTTGGGAGTACTGCCTTACATTTCTAGTGCACCGACAGACACCATCAAACCTGGGGAAGAGCTTCAATTCTCAGAAAAATTACTGGTTTCTGCAAAAGGGACTTTTACTCTAGGATTCTTCAGCCTGGAATCTGGCAGTTATTTAGGAATATGGTTCACAATTGATGCTCAGAAGGAGAAAGTTTGGGTTGCTAACAGAGACAAGCCTGTATCCGGTACAGATGCAAACCTCACACTGGATGCCGATGGAAGATTGATGATCATGCATAGTGGGGGTGATCCAATTGTCCTGAATTACAATCAAGCAGCCAGAAACTCAACAGCTACTCTGCTTGATTCTGGAAATTTTGTTTTGGAAGAGTTCAATTCGGATGGATCTGTGAAGGAGAAACTATGGGAAAGTTTCGATGATCCTACTGACACCCTCCTGCCTGGGATGAAACTAGGCATCAACTTGAAAACCAGACAAAACTGGTCACTTGCTTCATGGATAAACGAACAAGTGCCTGCTCCTGGGACTTTTACTCTGGAATGGAATGGCACACAATTGGTAATGAAACGCAGAGGGGGCACCTACTGGAGCAGTGGAACCTTGAAAAATAGGAGCTTTGAGTTCATTCCTTGGTTGAGCTTTGACACTTGCAATAACATCTACTGTTTTAACAGTGTTGCTAATGAAAACGAGATTTACTTTAGCTATTCGGTTCCAGATGGAGTTGTTTCAGAGTGGGCGTTGAACTCGAGAGGGGGACTTTCTGACACAAACAGACCTTTATTTGTGACGGACGATGTATGTGACGGGTTTGAGGAATATCCAGGGTGTGCAGTGCAAAACCCACCCACTTGCAGGACTAGAAAAGACGGATTCATGAAGCAATCGGTTCATATATCAGAATCACCATCATCAATAAAAGAAGATTCGAGCTTGGGACCTAGTGATTGTCAGGCCATATGCTGGAATAATTGTTCTTGTACTGCTTGTAATACTATATACACTAACGGAACTGGATGTCGGTTTTGGGGTACAAAAATTACACAAGCCTACGCGGGTGATGCAAATCAGGAGGCGCTCTATGTTTTATCCTCATCACGAGTTACGGGTAAGAGTCTCTCTGTATTTAGTATTCCTGAAAGTAACCAAGGCAAAGTAGTTGATGAATCCAACATTTTTACTGAATTTACAACCCTTATAGGTGATCAAAAATTCAAAATACCATTAGAGGAGCTATATCAAGACCATAAAAGACCCTCTCTCTTTCACTCAGTTCTGTTCTAAGCCACTAACCACAAAATTTATCAACTTGTATCTACGCAGGGAACAGTTGGTGGATATGGGTCATTATTGCAGGAGTGGTACTTGTGGTCCTGTTTCTTATGGGCTTCTTATACTATTTAAGGAGAAAATCCAAAGGCAGTATTTTATTTTAACTTTTGCAGATGATAGTAATGCCATTTGTTAATGGGTTGGATAATTGAACTTGTGACTTCTGGTATAACAGGGGAGAGGAGGAAGCTATGCTGCATGAATTGGCAACTTCAAATAGCTTTAGTGATTCAAAAGATGTTGACCATGCTGGAAAGAGGGTTCATGATCTCAAACTGTTCAGTTTTGATTCTATTGTGGCTGCCTCGAATAACTTTTCATCTGAAAATAAACTTGGAGAGGACGGATTTGGCCCGGTTTATAAGGTAATTATAATTTCATTAGGTCATAGCATGCAATAGGAATAGGCATTATTTGTTTTAAGTACCCCAATTAAAGCTTCCTTGTGGATTATTTTTGCAGGGAAAATTACCTGAGGGGCAAGAAATTGCAGTGAAGAGACTTTCAAGGGGCTCTGGACAAGGATTGGTGGAGTTCAAGAATGAGATTAGACTGATTGCCAGACTCCAACACATGAATCTTGTTAGACTTTTGGGTTGTTGCATCAAGGGAGAAGAAAAGATGTTAATCTATGAGTTCATGCCCAATAAAAGCTTGGACTTCTTCCTCTTTGGTTTGAATCCTTCCCTTTTTATTCCTTTTATCTGCTTAACTTTTCCTTATGTTCTTTATCCTTTTTTGCTTGAAACAATTTACTAGTCGTGTTGTGTTCACCCAAATTTTCAGATCCTGCTAGAAGAATGATATTGGATTGGAAAAGACGTCAATATCATTGAGGGGATTGCACAAGGACTTCTTTACTTGCATAAATATTCAAGACTAAGAATTATTCATAGAGATCTAAAAGCAAGTAACATCCTACTTGATCATCACTTGAACCCCAAAATTTCTGATTTTGGCATGGCCAGAACTTTTGGGCGAAATGCATCAGAAGCAAATACAAATAGGATTGTTGGAACATAGTAAGCATGACTCTTCCTTATCTACTGCTTTCTTTTTCAATCTAGTGAATTGAACCTTCTACTTTGGATGCAGTGGTTACATGCCCCCTGAGTATGCCATGGAAGGAATTTTCTCAGTGAAATCAGATGTTTATAGCTTTGTGGTGCTACTGTTGGAGATTGTGAGCGGCCGGAAGAACAAGAGCTTTTATCATAATGACGGTGCCCTTACCATAAACCTGGCAGGATACGTAAGTCTGCTAAATCTCATATTTGTCTCTACATTATTATCAACAACACCCGGTGTATCCTTCCAAAATTTTCATACTAACCTTGTAAGTAAATCAACCCTAAAATGAACTGGAATCAGGCTTGGGAGCTATGGAAAGAAGGTACTAGCTTGCAGCTAGTGGATCCAATGCTGGAGGATTTCCACTCATCAACCCAAATGTTGAGATGCATTCATATTGCTCTCTTGTGTGTACAGGAGAGCGCAGCAGATAGGCCTACAATGTCAACTGTTATCTCCATGCTCACCAACGAAACTGTGCCCCTACCAAACCCAAATCTGCCTGCATTTTCCATTCATCATACAATGTTAGAGCTAGATTCACACAAAGGCGGGCACAGAGCTGTTCTGGAAGTGTAAACATTTCAGAGATGGAAGGTCGGTAAAGAAGAGAATTTCAAGGGGGGAAAGGGAACCTAGAGAACAGCAGTTTTTGTCCTAACCTATTAGCAATTTGTCTAGATTGATTCGTATTGCCATCATATATGTATTAGATATATATAGAATCAACTAGGTTTCCCTCAAGGTAATCTTTTTTAAAACCTTTTTGAATTTATCATAGCACAATAGAAGCCGGTTTGGTATCATTTGAAACATAGTTTGAATCTATATTCTGCGGCTCATTTATGTTCAGTTATTCATTCTCATTATTTGGAAGGCATGGGATGGACTACGCATATGTTGGCATCAAACAGATGATCAAAGCTATGTTCTACGCCATACGCAAAGAAGAGTACTCCAGACCAGACCACCGAAGTAGAAAGTAGAGATAATGTATGTGTGATCCTCATTCAATTTGCACATACACCACCGGTTAACCAAACTTCATCCTCCGTGCTTCAGCTAATCCATAACCAAGTTCTCCTCCCACGCGTTGCAGGAGACATAGGTCTTCAAATCGAAATGTCCACCTCCTAAAGCGCAAGATTTTACTGAGAATCGTCCCTTTCTGGAGGCCTCATCTACGCCAACTCAGAAATTCAGAAATTCAAATCATGAAAGGCTGAAAGCCCATGATATGGGTTCCAACATCCCCCGCCGGCCCCGCCCCCCTCCCCCTCCTACAAAATTTGCACACATACATAAAAGCTTATATATTTCAAGCGACACCTATCCCCACATCACCATGATGCCAAAGTTAACTCTTTGCCCATTTCCAGCCACTCCTTACGCTCTTCCATAGCCTCTCTCTCATGGTTTTGAAGTATTTGCTAAGACTGGCACCGCTCAGCCAAGTCTTATTTGCCTTGACCATGGCCATGATCAATCCAAGATAAAATTTGAGAATTTTACAGTTGATAATGACTCGGGTTTCAAGTCCAATACCAACTACTTAATTCAACCAACTCCAACTCACAACTCTACAATAGGAGTAAACAAATTTGAGAATCTCTGCATCTCCAAAAGTGAACCATCTAAATTACAAACAAAAATCCGATTACATGAAAAAGGCATCAAACCTAAGCTTTTTAGAGTAAGGGAGGCAAGAATCACAAACACGAATACAAAGGCAAACAACATAAAAGGATAGAAAAGTCATGCATATTAATCACTCATGCAATTCTAGTAAGTTTACGATGTTATGATCCTCATGTGTGGATCAAGCGAACAAATGAGAAAATGGTACTCAAAGGCACATAAAGGATATATCCATTTACTGAATCTATTAAATACCAATTTTATCCTCACCCTCATGTTTGAATTTCACCTCTTATCATCCCAATGAAATTGCCATTTTGTGAACCTACATTTTTTTATTTATGTTTCCGGTCAAATAACAAAATTTGGACTCTATGAAAAATTATTATGAAAACTAATTTTTTTATTCTTTTTTGAGGCTGCCCATTAATTTTATTTATTTTTGAAACAATAAAGAAAACAAAATTTAAAAATAAAAATAAAAATAAAATCTTGTATGACTCCATAGAGGAAAAGCTAGTCTAGAAATGAGAATGGATATGGGATCAAGTTATTTACTAGTTAGGTATGGGAGGCACTCATCTAAGCTCTTATATTATTTGGTCTCTATTAGTGAGCTAAGATATGGCCTAAAATTTGATTTAGTTTACATAATCTTGCAAAATTAGTTATAAATGTTTATGATTTTATTACCATTAATACAAAAAATTTATCACGAGATACACAAATTTGATTAAAAAAATCATTTTATGATTTTAGTAATTAATATAAAAAATTAGCATATAAACCAAAAAATATAATTTAATTTATTTCTTAAAAAATTAATAAATAAAGTATTTTTTTTTTTATTTTATTAATGTCAATTTATAAAGAATTAATATATAAAAAATTTTGTGCCACATAACCTTAAAAAATTAATTTATAAAATATTTTTCTCGTTTTATTAATATACAAAAAGAAATAAAAAATTCTAATTTATTTCACACAATCTCACCAAATTAATTTCCAAAGTGATTTCTTGATTTATTTTTTTTATTTTATTAACATTAATATAGAAGGAAAAATTTCAATTTTAGATCCGTTAGAAAGAAAACCCTAAAAAATGACTCCATAATTTTTGGAAAAGGTGTCTTTGAAAAACCGGAGTCTAGGTCTGGGGATCAGGTTACTTATTGGGAAGGTACCTCTAAGAGGTAGCCCCTCTCTAAGCCCTGTAAAGGTCTCTACTGACTAAGTTGAGGGGAAATGTGGCAATTAATTGGTTAATTTTAGATACCTAGGTAGGTTAGGCGATTTCAAAAAATAGCATGTCAAACAAGAAAACCAATCACAATCGCAAAGGAAGGTTAGGATGCGTACCTGGACTGCCTCTCAAGCGCTATCATAAGACATTAAAGTTGCTATAGAAATATAGTACACAACATGCATTTTATCCAAGCAAATCTAACATACATCTAAGTACCCAAGGATGGAATCAGACATGGATATGGCTCACAACAACATGCATGCATGTTCATAAAATTCAGAAAAGCAAGTGATAGAGAGCGTACCTAGATAGTATGCATAATTTATAAGATTCCTCCAAAAAATGTTAGAATGGTTAGGACACGTATAAATTATATAACATCTTTATTATATCTAATATACACTATCAAAGCCAAAATTGAGCCAAGGTAAGTCAAATGACTCCAAAAATAAATAACCAACTCAAGTAGTGTACAAGATCATTAGCATGCCATTAGAAAAGGGAGCATAAAAAACAATGTTTAAAAAATGGCTTAGAGTGGAATTTAATTATGAAAAATTTCAAAAAATAACTCCTGCACATCTAGATCAATATACTGAAGGCCAAACTCTCATTCAAAGGACAGATTACAGCAAAGGCACCTAAAGGTTCTACAAAGTCCAGATTAGATAAGGAAAAATGACATGCATAAATGAATTTTTAAAAATAATAAATGATCACATAAAATAAAAAAAATAAAAAATAAATCACACACATATTTCAAAGTGTGTGTATCACACAAAAACAAAAAAAAGAATTCAGGGTCGGATAGTATTCAAAAATATTTTTAAAACACTCAAGTTAATTAGATGTTCAAAATCCAGCATGCGTAGTAAGCATGACTTTGAAAAATCATATCTCCCTCAAAAAGGCATATTTTTTAATATTTTATGTGTCTAAGATCAATTTCAAGAAGCCTAGAATTGATGAAAAATATTGAATCAAATTTTAAAAAGTCGTCTGGTATTTTATTTTTGCAAAAAGTTCTCCGATGTCCAGAACTGGGTGAAAATGAAGCCCCCCTAAAGACTCATTCATATCTTCTATTCCATAATTGCTTTCTAACTCATACGAAATCTTAAATTCAAGTTCAAGAAGTGAGGAAAATCAAACAAGTTTTGGAAATTTTTTTAAAAAATACTCTAAAGTTGTAAAAAGGAATTTTAAAACTAAAAGGTCAATGGTTGAGTGAAAACTAGCAGCAATGAAGAGTTTCGAAAAAAAATTCTTATGTAGGGGTTCCATCAAGTCCCCATTCAATTTCTGTAAGTTTTAGTTGTGTGTCCCCATTAGTTTGGGAGCACAAGTCCAAACCTATGTGAATAAAAAACCAAATGTTTTAAAAACCAACAAGAAGAAATGCAACTTAAATGAAATGAGTTGCATAATTTTAATAAAAATTGTATTCGTTGCCTAAAGCTAGAACGAATGTTTTTCTAAAACCTTTTATTGGCAATTTAAATGCTTTTGAAAATGACTTTAAGGGAAGTAAAAAAAATGACCCAATCATTTGTTAAATCCTAATCAATAGACACAAAATAAATATTTTTGATTTCTAACTTAAGAAGGTTTTGAAAATAGGAGAAAAGCTAAATTGGAGCCCCCCTTTTTGGCTACCTTTCATTTGGGATCAAGGGGCCAAACTTATAATGGCAAAATTCATTTTTGAAAAAAGAAAATTTGACTAAACTCAAAATGTCAATTTGATAAAATAAAATAAAATAAAATAAAACCTTTTTCTAAAAGAAAGTTCAAACTCAAGAATTCCTTAAAGTGCGTATAAAATAAGTATCAAAGATAAAGAGAACTAACAATTCAATCAAATATCAGGAAGCCAATATCAACAATTATGTATTAAACTTTGGAAAGTAAGGAATTAAATAAGAATCAATCAAACTAAATAAAATTATCAACTTGAACATGCAAGGATTTAACTAAAACTAAAATTCTAAACACTAAATAATTAGCAAGGTAAATCAAACTAGCAACTTAATAACTTAGAACAGGTCTAGATTTTAACTAAAACTAAAATTCTAAATAACTTAATAATTATGGATTTTTAGCTAAAATTAAAATTATAGACAAACTTAAGAATCGGCAAGAATCAATCAAACTAATAAATTAATCCTAAATCTTTGAGACTAAACATTAACATGAAATATTGGAAATAACAACAAGAGATATTGAGATCGTGAACTTAAAAAAAAATATCAACGAAAGCTTGCTCAAAAAAAATATTAAGGTCATACATTGTCATGAAGATTGAAAATTAACAACAAGAAATACTAAAATTTGAGATATCAAATCAATGACTAACTTTAGAATGTGAAAAACCTATACTACCATAATTCTAACTTAGTGAAAATAAAATAAAGAATCCAAACAAAAATTAAACAAATATCAAGCTTTATACAACTATCATGATGAACCAAAACCAAAACGGAAACAAAGTTTCAAGCTTCTCCAATCTAAATCAAAGAATCAAACTAAAACAAAAACAAAAATAAACATTTTCGAACTAATATGAGAATCAAAACTAAATCGAAACAAAGATCATAACTTTTTTTTTTTGTCTAAGACAATGAATTGAAACTTAATTAACAAAATTCCAATTTTTCAATTTTTAAAACCAAAACTCAAAACCTTTACTTACCTTCTCTTCTTGAATCAATCAATCGCGGTGTCACTCGCCTTCCTTTGCATTTCCTTCACACTTTCAGGCCAACTAAGATCATCTAAATCTTCGGGAAGACGATCAGCATATGCAATGATCTTGAGAATTCATTGTCGCATTGGCTTTCTTATTACTGGATGACCACCACGTTCACTTACACCATCTACAACCTCCTCATTTGCCAAGACAGTACCAAGAGCAGGGCATCAGTTGACTGGCACTTCAGCTTGATACACTAATCCTCTTTTTAGAAGTTGAAGAAGATCCATTGCATCCATTTATAGTATTCTGGTTCTATCGTGGAAATTTCTCGTTCCTAGTCATATGTGAAGCCCAATTATTTAAGCTGTGAACGGAAACGTGCAATGTTCCTCTACGCTAGTCCCAACATAATTAGATTCTCATGGATTCAATCCTCCATTTGACATTCCAACTTCGACGTCGTTACCGTCGTGTAAGGTAGGGATCGATGCCGATGGATTTGACGGTGGAAATTCGAAATCTGGTTCGGTGTGTATCGGATTCAGCCTTTCAGATCGTGATGGATTGGTATCAGTGGGTCCGATTGCCTTGTGATTGAAATCAGACGGCTGAGGATGAGGATCTACGATGATTGAAAGCATTCGAAAGGAGAGAATCCGGACGTAGGGGTTTTCCGCGATGAGATTCGGTGCTGTCAATTTTCTTTTCTAGATGTGTGCTTCGTCAAAGCTCTTCTCCAGTGCAGGTTCCAACCTTCTTTGTGATTCGAAAATGAATCCAGCAATCTCACGTTCTCAAGATCCCCCATTGCCTCTTCGTATGGCTGCTGCCAGCAAAGACGAGTGGTAAGGTTGACCATCTCTTTCCACTGCACTTCTAGGTTTTCTTCATGCTTATAAACTGACTGTACTGCCTAAGCAAAGTATCCTCCTACCCGAAGCATACTGTTTACCTCAAGCAGCAAGATTCCATCATCACAGGTCTAGTTGATTCGGCATCTTGAACAATGTATCAAGTCAAAAGCCTGATTGAGATATAACAAACGACGAGTCACCAAAGCTGCCACCATT